>NC_056742.1:425773747-425958747 GCF_019279795.1 Protopterus annectens | reverse complement strand
CTGAGTGTATGAGGCTGTAACCAGAGGTCAGCAGTGCCTAACACCACACAAACCCATGCACACCCGCTCCCAACTGCTTTAATGTGCCTTACTCCCTCCGTATCCAATGGGCTTATTCTGCCCTGCAACCAACTAAATGTCCTTTGCAAGGGTCGGAACTAGGACCCTGCACACACAGCTAGTGTGTATTACCAATACACCATGGCAGATATACAGACAACAGACAGTACCACAAACATATCATACAGCGCAGTCATTCAACAGTATAGGAATGTATCCCATCATGCAGCTGTACATGTGAGTGTTTATGTCCAGCATATAGGTACATACATGTATAGAGATGTATCAGGAACATACCATGTGGCAACAAAGCATTACAAACGCATGAAACGGGAAATATCAGCGACACCTGTATTATGTATTGGTGTTGCTCTATGTGATCACAAGACTCCCTCAGACAGACATGTGTCAGTCATACACACAAATAGTTGTACATTGGCTGTATACATCACTCTGTGCATATAATGTACATTAACACAACAGTACCTGTCCAATCATTATGTGTGAACAGTACTCTTGCAAGGTGCTGTGTGCAACATCATCATCATCATAAAGGTAAATGGGGTAACCATAGAGGGACCGGTAGTGTTTTATGTACAATGGGCTTGTCCTCCTCAAGTGTACCTGGACTATGTAGGAGTGATGTGCATACCACGATCGTGTGCCTGAGGGATGGGGTGAGGATAACAGTAGTATGTTATGATGCATATTACAAGGGCTTCATGTGACCAGTGGGCACATGTGTGTAATGGACAGCTATGTATAGGGCAGATGGTGTCCTAGGAGCCAAATGGCCTTATGTGTCCGTAGGTGAGGATCAGATGGTGGGAAAGGAGTGTAGGTATGGCTGTGGAGGATAGGTAGGATCACAGAAAAGACAGCATACAGGGTTGGTATATGACACATGTGGGGGGGATACACCCTGGACGGGGATGGGAATTCGGCATTCAAAAGCCCATGGGAACAGTGGGACAGAGGTCCCCAGCCATGGGCAACTGCCACTGCATCTACACAGCTGCAAAGGAGGCAGTGCAGGGGGCTGTCCAGGAGGGGCAGCATCACCCTGTAAATGTGACACTCCGCCCTTGAACTGGATTATCTGGCTTTGTAACCCCTTAGGGAGCCACCAACACAACACATCCAGGACCGCACGACAACAGATATGTACCTGTCTGGTCCCACTCCCAAGGGGGACATGCTCCATCCTCAGTGGTGGTACCACCAGAAGGTGGCGTAGAGCCAACAGAGGTTGATGTCTATGGTTGGGACCCAGATGTGCTAGTGCCTGGTGCCATGGTCAGCTGAAGTGGGACAGGAGGTTCTGCCGGGACCTCCCAACCCATTCAGCCTATGGTGTTGCGTTTTAAACCCACATATGGCTTAGTGATAGACAACAGCATACAGGATTACCTATGACAGTATGCATAGATATCCCCAGCAACCCAACATAACAGATGGTACACAATTGCAGAGGGAGCACAACACATGCATATATACCGCATGGCAACTGTACACTGTGTAGTAGACATGTAACTGCAGCTATGAACAGTTGCCCATCATTGGCTTGTCACTGGGAATCTCACACAGCGTCAGTCATACCACTGTCTCATGTGATACATGTCCAGTCAGGGATGCGATGGCAGTAACACATCCCTATCATCATGTACTGTCTGCAATCCTCACACCATGCTTCTGCTGTGCACAGATGTGTGTTCAGTGTGTAAGACATGAAACAAATGGTTGCTCACACTGACCAGTTCACAGATGGCCCTACAGATGGGGGTCCCTTATGAACAGAGTACTGTCATATCTGTATTATAATATGCAGAATAGCCATTACCACACACATGTTAAACAGGCAGTGGTCTCAATGCAGCATAGCTGCACTTACATACTGTAGTCATGTGTGGCACATCACCCTCCTGTCTTTAGGTTATTTCCCACTGTGGAAAATGATTGAGGTACATCCAGATATCATCTGTGATGCCGTGTCAGAACACCACATCCAGGTACCACTCACAGCGACTGTCATGGCCAGATATTAACATGTTTCCCTAGATAGTGTACTGTGTTTATCATGTGAATGGCTATGGGAACACCATCACAGCTGTACCACATGCAATCAGCTAGAGCAGGACTGCAATAGGTACAGAGGCTATCACCTGACCATTTCCATCTTTTACAATACACATGCTGCTGCTGCTGTACACTGCAGTGGTGGTGCTGCGGTAGTGTTGTTGCCTCACAGTAAGACATCCTGTTCGATTCTCAGCTAGAGCGTCTTCTGTGTGGAGACATGCGTGAATGGGCATACCTTCGTTGAAGGTTGTGCATCAGGGCCGGCAACTCAGCACGTAAAAATCTACTGCCAATCATTAGCGGACCGGAGTTCCGCTCTGGCGACCCCTAACCAGGAAAAAGCCGAAAGACACAACAACAACAACAACAATACACATGCTGCTGCTGTGCAGGTGTACATCTTCACATCCACCAGAGAGTGTGTGGGCGGGACAGGCAATGTACACCAGGGAAGGGCTTGGAGACTTAACCATAAGCATCATCTGCCATACGGCGAATAGTACAGGGGCAAACCCCTAACTACTCATTACTATTACATGTTCATGACGTTACTACATGTGCCACAAAGGTGACATGATGCTGTGCTGTAAGAAAATGTGTGTAGGTGAGTGAGTGCCATCTGCAACAGATATAGTAGACATACATTAGGTGTGGCACACATGTCAGTCCACGTGAACGGATACCATTGTCACCACAACCACACTCTCTAATGGACACGCATTGACACATTTTCCAGGGCCACAAATACGCAACGTAACTACTTAGTTTGCCACACTGCAGTAATACACAGGACCACATGCACCACAGGGGATATCTGGAGGTTCTATGGGCTAGGGCATGTGAAAATGCTTGAGAACTGTTTGTATGCCAACAAGGTTTATACTGGGATTGACTGTGGTTGGGAGCATCACAACCCACATGCAGACACAGGGTGCCAGTACTGGCATGCAGGTATGCATTGCTCCATGGGTGTGTAGTGTTTGGCTGTGCAAGATGGCTGTACAAGGCTGGGTGAGGGGTAATCCTTGCCATTGCATCACCCGACAATGGTGTGCAGTGCAGGGGTGTAGTGTCTGCAATGTCCCACACAGATGGGTACTGCATTATCTGGCCTGACATCCTGATTACCAATGTGTAGGGCCTTAGCTTTGCAATACATGCCATGTCTGTGTTTGATAGTCCTTCATATGGACATTGCCTGGGATGTGCATGTCCCGCAGTACTGTGCATTGACATGTACAGGTATACCTGGTGTGGCAGACACATGTAGTGTACACAGCCTGTTATACCCCGATATGCCAATACTGGCCTGGTGTGGCGAAACCTGCTAATAGTGAGCAGGTCAGCCCTGCACCTGCACGGATAGTATGATACAGGTATTCCGTGGTGTCAGTGGCATGGGTCCATACAGGGTACATGTGTACAGCATTGTCTGACCTTAGTAGATCACATTCAATGGCACCACATATGTTGCAGGCATTCAGTGTGGAACATAGTGATGGCACAATGTCTGCATATATGTGCCTATTGTACCACTGTACAGGGTGCCATGTCCTCTGCAGGCCACTGCATTCACACCATGCCTACTATCTGTCCTCAATGTGCATGTTACTAGCAACATAGTGGGATATCCTAGGCAAGGTTGTTTGTGCATGGCACATGGGTGCGGGACATATACCGTGTACTAGTAGGGCTGCATACTTAGTTCACCAGCCTTTTGCCAGATGTATGGGTATGGCTTGTCAACACAGTGCCATGGCTGACTGACAGCTGTACTCCTCATGAGGTGGCCAATGTATCATAAGACATTATACCATATAGGAAAACTACAAAACCTGCTCCCAAACATGTCCAGTGGTAAGACAATCATGGCCACCTCTCCACAGGCTCTGACAGACAAACACACACTTGCCATGTCCTGTATACAAACCCCTACCGTATCACACTGCAGCAACATGCATTTAGGGCACTCGCTACAGCGAATGCTACAAAGCACTGTACTTGTCTCACGCAAGCAGACACACACACACACACACACACACACACACACACACACACACACACACACACACACTTGGCATGTCTGGGATTAGAACACCGACCTAACTACTTTACTACACTACAGCATTATGCAGTTACAGAATGCACTACTGAGATTACTGGGACACAGCACTCCCAGAGGTGTATTTGTAGATGGGTGACATCATCGGCCTTGCTAACGGTGGGTATAAGAAATGCATGGAGTGTGAGCAGTGTAAAAGCATTACTCAGTCCTCAGGCAAATGGACACACACACACACACACACACACACACATGGCCACACACACATGGCCACACACACACACACACACACACACACACACACACACACACACACACACACACACACACACACTCACACACATGGCAAGTGTGGGACTAGAACACCGACCTAACTACTTTATTACACTACAGCATTATGCAGTTACAGAACGCACTGCCGAGATTATTGGGACACAGCACTCCCAGAGGTGTACTTGTAGATGGGTGATATCATCGGCCTTGCTAACGGTGGGTATAAGAAATGTATGGAGTGTGAGCAGTGTAAAAGCATTACTTAGTCCTCAGGCAAACGTGGGCACACACACACACACACACACACACACACACACACACACACACACACGGCAAGTGTGGGACTAGAACACCGACCTAACTACTTTATTACACTACAGCATTACGCAGTTACAGAACACGCTACCGAGATTACTGGGGCACAACACTCCCAGAGGTGTATTTGTAGATGGGTGACATCATCAGCCTTGCTAAAGGTGGGTATAAGAAATGTATGGAGTGTGAGCAGTCTAAAAGCAATTTACAGTCCTCTGGCAAATGGGGAAATATATACAGACACACACACGCCAGTAGTGGGAATGGAACACCTGCCTATTTACAGATTACTATTACAATACTACATACTTAAGAATCACGCAACACAGACTATATATTTCAAGGCTGTCATTATGACCTTCTGGGAATGTGGATATCAAAAGGGATACTTTTAGTTAAGATGTACATACCTGTGAACCTGTGTGTTTAAAGTAGGACTCCATCCTGACCTGGAGTATGCCCATCTGTGGAATGGATGACTACTACCACTATACAGGGTTGCAATGGCCATGCCCATACACAGAGGCACATAACCGACACATGGTGTCACTGGGCATGCTCACACACTTAGTAGCACAGGGCTGCTCGGAATGCACTATGTGTCTATCTACCCAAGGATATACTGGGCATGCTCATACACTTAGTAGCACAGTGGGTATGCTCACACACTTAGTAGCACAGGGCTGGTCGGAATGCACTACTATGCGCCCATCTACACAAGGATATACTGGTCATGCTCATACTCCTAGTAGTACAGGGCTGACTGGGATGCACTCGATGCTAAACACAGAAGGCCACAGTGGCCATTCTATTACAGGTAGATGTAAAGAACACATTGTAATGGGCTCTGGTGTTAGTTGTTGTCATTGTTAGCAGGAAGGCTGCTCTATATATATTTGACACCGGTCTTTTACACAACATCTGCTGTCATTCTGGGATGACATGTCTGACAGTAGGCAGGCCTTTGTCACATATCACATGCATCCATGATTCAAGGGAGTGGGGATATTACCCAAGTCACATCCACCCACACAGTGCCATTTCAAGGAAAATGTCCTAGACACAGGTTAACTCCCATACACCTACAAGACAACTGCATTGTTTTCTTATGCTAACCAGTGCAAGATATGTAGTGTCCATATTCACAGCTGGTCACTGTAGATCCAACAATGAGGAGTACTGACATCTATGCAGTGAGGAACACCTGGCTGATGGCTCTGTAGTGCACAATAGCACTACCACCATATACCTCAGAACCTAGCACTACCACCATATACCTCAGAACCAGACATGTGGGCCATAACACAGGTACGGACAGCTCCAGGTGGTGTCCCCACATACATAAAGGCCACTCATATGTACTGACCGGTCCCCCCATGAAAGGCATCACAGATGAGTCATGTGCAGGACACAGTGTCACATGCTGCATTCTAGGATATAAACCTCAGACATCACTATGCCCACAGACCACCAACATGCATCCATACATGTTGTATGACATAAAAGAGTACACCACCATTTGACCCTTGACCTGTGTACTGTACTAAGCTCTACATCAACTGTAGAGAGTACACATGTACTGACACAGTTGCATCATGTGTTATGCAATGCAATGATACCACTGTCTGTGACCAGGTCAGCTGTACACATACCAGGGTCCCTCGGTACTTTCCACCATTAGCAGATGACTGTTGCTGTACACCAGTACACACCCTCATGTATGGATATGACATTCATGTACCTGCCCTGGGTATGTACATGCCACACACACACACACACACACACACACACACACACACACACACACACACAAACAACATACATGTAAATAGCATAGCTGTTGTTGTCCTTCATGCAAACAGGTGGCTACAGCCGTTACACACATGCACATGGAATGTAGGTCCATGGCTGCTGAATGCTAACAGTACATAAGGTGTGATATCAGTGTTGAGAGAGCTAACATTCCCTCTGTACAGGTCACCCATTACACCCATCATATCATACAACAGTCCACGTGTCATGTATGTCATTACACATGTCCACTAATTGCAGTGCCTACAAACATGCCCAAATGTCAGGATTGTAGGACCTACACACCTATACATGTAGTGTTGTGCATTCAGATAACATGCGTGTGCAGTTGCTGATGTATGCAGGTGATGTGTATCCTAGTACATCATGCAGTTGCAATGCAGCCTTAACATTGCCAACTGTATATGGTGATATGCTGAATGTACAGAAAGATGTACCTCAGGTATGGACAGATGTGTGGAAATAACTAAGTGGTGGGGCATTTTTGCAGATGGATGTTTGCTGTGGACAGCTCACAGGTGTGTCACAAGCAGTCCTACAATAACCTGTGTAACCAGTAAGCAATGGTTTCATTAATCGAAGGACATAACACACAACTTAGACAATGGTCAGGGTGACAGTGAAGGTAAATCACGTGACACCTGTTAATAGTTAAGACGTCCCGTGTGCATATATCAGCACTGTTGCCACAGGAAGCATCAGCGAAGGTAAATCACTTGACACCTGTTAATAGTTAAGACGTCCCATGTGCATATATCAGCACTGTTGCCACAGGAAGCATCAGTACAGTTTGTAATGCGTGCAATACTGCTCTATATCTGTCATACATAACATGAGCTAGGCAGGTCTGAGGTTCACAGTACTGGCATGTGTGGTTGCATGTGTGTCCATATATGTCACGTATTGTGGGGAATACATCTCAATTGTTACTCACTGTCCTGTACATTAGTGTACACATATGTACAGACTGCAATGTAGAAAGCAGGACATAGGCAGGGGTGTATATCTCACACATGTGAGGTATCTGTATGTGCGTGACATAGGTGTATTCAATACTGAATGCCACAGTGTGTGTATGTAGGGCTGACTGGTCCCTGGGGTGAGGATGTATGTTACCATACTGAACTGATAACACCCCCTCCCCCCATCCAGGCGATGCATTCTACTATCCGTGTTGATGTCCCCGATCTTAGGCCATACTGACTACCTGTACATGTGTATTCTCTGTGACATGTCATGTAGGTGCACAGTACTGTAATGATGATTTGCACATAGGTAGGGGTCCTCACCTCACCAGTAGCGACTCTATGTGAGTGTGTGTTACTGTGTCGGTGAATCTGTGAGTGTGCGCGTGTGTTACAGTGTCACTGAATACATGTGTATCAGTACCTGAGTGTGTGGGTGCAGTTGTGTGTTAGCATCCTGTCATGGGTGCGTGTATTAATGATTCCCAATGAGGCATCACACTTCCCACTGGCCTCTACCCTTGTAATCAGCTAGGCCACTCTTACCTCACCACTCCATGTAACTGTACCTGTGATGTTACCCTTTATGGATGTCACGTCTGTGGCCACAGTAGCTTAATACACAGCTATCATGCTCTTGGATCAGTACATGTTTGTAACGTGGCACATTCTCACTAGTATGTGGCAGCTACACGGTGCATGCTGGTATATTCATACATACCTGTGAGTATTCCACATTGAGATATGGGACACTAACTGCAAACACTGACATCCACCGGCATGTGCAATTAGACCTGATCGGGGACAGCAGAACATCATGATCAACATGCAGTTACTTTTGTTAGACAAGACACATACTGTTAACAGTACAAAATGCATTGTACACCTGTAGTACATGGTATATCTGCTGCCTGTCAACAGTACTCAACAACTGTAAACTGCACTTATCTTCCCAGTCTGTTCACCCTGTGCATCAGACCATATGAGCATGTCCCTGCACCGATGGTGAGGATGTCAGGGATGCGGCACAGGCATCACCATATGCACAGGGTGATAATGTTTGCCAGAGGCTTAGGCTGCACCATTGTATGACATCATGTGTGTGGGTTAGGGCCTTTGACCTAATTGGGCATGTGTGGATGTTATGCATGTGTGTGTTGTGGTGCCCTACATATGTTTCCAGTGTGTGCGTGTATGTATGCACACAGTTCTGCCATGTGTCTGGCCTACACAGGGATATTATTGACAGCTGCAGACTGTACAAGCGAGGTTTTACAGTTCACGGTGTCTGGCCATGGACATGTGACCTGTGCCTGCCAGGGGTTGCACGGGCACTACCAGGCAGAGGTGCAGATTGAGTACTGTCTGATGTCACTGGTCCACTGGAAATGTTGGGACCATCCTGGGCCACGTGCACATGGCCTGCTGTGTTGTGGTATGGACAGCACAGCAGCAGATGCACTGCTGCTGCTACCCCCACTATGGGAGAGGACATGTGAGGTAGCTCGTACATGTAGACCTGAAACAGGTGATGTAGCAGGTCTACGTCCACATGCCAGATGCCTCACTCCTACCAGATGTTCCAACACAGAGAGCTCATACTCGTGGATTGTCATGCCATGGTCAAGGACTCCAACCATGTCACCCAACCATCTATCCAAAGCTTCAGCAATCTGCTGTTGAGCATTTACCATTGCCTGGATGTTGTTGTTTAAAGAACGGACAGCAGCCCTCTGTAGCCTCTGATCTTCTATGTTGCCCCATTCAGCATGTGCCTGTGCCTCCATTACAGCCTGAAATATGCATCTGGTGACACCAGCTGCTGCGCTCTGTCTTGCAGGAGCATGTTGTCCAGAGGTCCTCCTACAAGCAGCACTGGCCAAGTGCCTGTGTGGGTCACCACCAGTCATTTGGCTGACACCATGGTGTGTAGGCACACCTTCCATAGCCCCCACACTTTCCTGTTCCAAGCTACCATGCACCAACTGTCCTTCCTCTATGGCCACTGGTGATGGGGTATGTGCAGGCATGGGATCTGTGTGTGCGGATGAGGGGGGAATAGATGCAATGGCAATCAATGGCATAGTTTCGGCCCCTGAAAACTCTGCCTGTGACTCAGTCATACGTTCACCATCACTGCTAGAGTCTGTGGGGACACTAACATCAGATATACCGCAGGAGGGCAATGCACTTACATCACCTATGAGGGCAGACAAGAACTGTACATTACAATCTATACAATAGACACACACGCATGTGATATGACAGAAGGCATGCAACATGCATGTGATATCGCAGATGGCATGCAGCGCAGACAATAATAGTGGTAGTTATACATCCCTGGGTTACACACAATTGCATGCATGTGTCATAGCAGACGGCATGCAAATTACACAATCATAGGAGTTAGCATACATCCCTGTGTTACACCATGTAGACCAGCACAGGTTAACAGTACACCTGCCTGATGTGTGGCATATGACCTTGACAATCACATGTAGTATGACATGTGATCTGCTGATGTGTGCAATGACATGCATACATGTTTAACACAATGGTGTCCTGTCAAATATACAGTGGGGCAATGTTGTCCCAATGCAGTGTTGTCAATCCTCCCTACAGATATACTGCACATTTAGCTGATGTGCATGGCCATTGCAGGGAATCATGAGATGTCTCTATTGCTATACAGTGTGAGTTACAGACAGAGTTCATAGCCATGACTGTGTTCAAATACAATACATATATACAGTGGAATGTGACCCATGTCACGGAGGTGTATACAAACTAAACCATGATGTGGAAGTTGTGACACAGGTCACTGATGGGAATACAGATGACACCCCTGCACATCTGAAACCATATTGCTTCTGCCTGGCAACTATGGCCAGATATGACAAACACATCGGTACACCATGTCCCACATGACATCTGTGTACCACAGACACACCCACCCACACACGAGGAGCAGGTATGACATTGATGTCCGACACCAGCAAGGTGAATGTACTGTATCTGTGGGCTGATGTGGATCCTGTACAGGTGACTGCTGTCATTTCGTGACACCCGCAAGATATTCAACACATCTTATGTGGTGGATTGATGTTATGTCTACACAAGATGTGCACAGGCCTGTAGGATGTCTAGTGTTTCACATCTACAATATGACCATTATACAAAGGCCATAGTTGGACAATGTGTAGCCATTGTACGACAGGGTGTACACACAAGCACATCATGTCTACTGTGTGTGTTGGTCCATGAATCTGGCCATCCTCCATGGCCATGTGTGTACATGTGTTGGCCAAATTATTGTGACGGGCATCTATTTCACATGTCTGTGTTGTGCCATATGCCATATATGCTCCACTGATGACAGGGTTATGCAGATAAAGGGTGGTATGTGGGATATGTTTTCAGGTTAGGTAGGCAGTGTTGCAGCCAGGCCACTAGATGTCATGGACATGTCAAGATAGCACATCACATTGTGTGACATTCATAGCAGGGCTATGATCCACACCAGTGAATCCTGTGGGCTGGCCATACTCCAGCCCACTGTGTAGTACTGTTTGTATTCACCACATGTGTAGTTCTGATCTGTAGTACATGTCCCTACAGTGAACAACACCTCCACCATTGTATGCACAGCTGTCCACACATCTGGCAATGACATTTTGTGAGGATTCATGTCAGTGAGAAGATTCACATAGTTTGCAAGTGTTGCTCATGGGTAGTCATTGTGATACATTGCAGGTCCGACCTGTATATTGTGACAGGACCATACAATATGTATACATGTTGTAAATGGCCATATGGCAGATAGATTTGAGCATTACGATTCCTGATAAATAATAAGAGTCTCACCTGCAATGGGCTGCTGTCGCAGCAGAATGCCAGAGGTACCTAAATAGGAGTAACAGCAGTATGAGCATAATCCACGCCTGTATAATGGCTACAAGGTGCAATGTGCATAACACATACACCAGTACATTAGACTACTTTGATGTATGCACATGTGTGCATACACAGAGTAGCATACTATAGTATGCGGCATGTGTGTATACATGCCTTGCATATGATGTTACATTAAATATTGTACAGTGACACATGCAACTATATGGAATATAGCTGTTATAGGTGCAGTCCTGACTTACCAGACAACTCCAGGCTCAGTGGTTGAGAGACACCCACCTCCACAATATCGGCTAAGGCTTGTGGATGTGGTTCTGCAGGTGTCCGCAGGTTGGCCAGTATTTCCTCGGTATGTGTGAGCGGGGGCTGGGTTGGTGGTCCACCACCTGTTGAACCTTGTTCTCTGGTGATTGCACTCACACTCTGTTTTGCCCATCTAAAGAGGTCTGTACAGTGTCTGTGCACCTGCTGGTATGTGTGGTTATGGCCACCAACATTTCTAACCCTCCTGCGAAGTTCCATCCACAGGGCATCCTGCTGCTGTGCATCCTTTGGCACATGGCTGAACAGAATAGCATGATTGTCGAGTAGGTATGGGATGAGGGCTTCATCCTCCAAGCGGGTTAAAGGGGGTAGCCTTGCATGCGGCATACCTGGAAGACATAATGATTGAGACAGGTCACAGTAACTCAGAGACATACAGAGCTACAGCTGAACATACACGTGTATCGCATTTATTAAGTTTAAATAGTTGTATTTGCAAACCTACATGACACTGATGTGTTTGTGTCACACACATGTGACACTCAATGTTGAGTGGATATTATCACCATATATGTGTGTGTGTCACCTTATGACATTGCTCATACTCCATGTGGATGCTGTCTTGATGTGGGCATGTCTGTTTGCCTGTACTGGTGTTCCTACCTATCAGCACATGGCTGGATGTGTCCACATTAATGCAGTTGACCTTGATGCTGTGTATATGTCACATATAAGAACTTACACTGCCTTAATAGACATGACCTGTGACCCTGCAGACTTGCTCACATAAGGTTTTACATGTATGTGTTCTGCCATATACATCTACATGGCACTGTACAGCGATTCAACATCCTACCATTTATCACCTGTGTTGCACTTGTGATACACATGGGACACTGGCTAGCCAGATGCTATTTGCAGGGATGGATATCAACTATACCATGTACAGTCAATGTCAACTAGTGGGCTATATGCCATGGGCCATGTATGAATCTAGGATGAAAGGTTACCTGGCAGTAGCCGACAGGCAGGTCTGTGGGGCCAGGTGGAGCAGTGCCACATTACTGATCTACAGGGTTAATGATACATTTACCATGCAGTCATCACACCATGTCTGAGAGGGAAGCAATGTGCAGCTTTGATGGACAGGAATGCATAGTATTGGAGGACTATGTAAAGTGTATGGGACAAGGATCTGACCAGCATGTGGAAGGTGGATGTCCATGAGGTATGTGTTCGAGATCAGGATGAGTACGTGTATCATGTCCAACATCACTGGGTTGGACATGGATTTATTCAGGTTATGCATCATGTTACATAGTGGAGATGGGGAATGGGAAGGCTGGTGTAGGCCATCTGCACAAGGCCAATACCCCTTAAAGGAAATATGTGATTTGATATGGGTCACTAGAGTGTTGTGTATGGCTGGACAATGATCTCTAAATTCATGGATAGCACACTGTCATTATTAGAGTTGACACATATGACTACCTGACAGGTGTGGTGACGTAGCTATCACAGAAAAGACAACTGCCCAGCTGCATCCCTTACACACAAGTATCCATTATGTTGACCGCTGCCTAGGTGGTAGTTCATGGGTACAGGGTTATTAACATAGGGGTGACAATGCAATATGTAGCTGTCAGATTGTGACCATATGTCACACACACCTCACCCACAAAGCCCCTTCTGTATGTTGTCCACAACACTCCTGAGTCAGCTATTGCTCCTAGGTCATAGTCATTCACATACTTCAATAGGCAGATGCCTTCTGTTTGTCTGTGAGGTATGGACTACAATGAGGGGGAATAAAATTCATTAACCCTGACATACTGTAGCTGCCACTGGTGTGACGAGCATGTATTATTCAGACACCTTCTGTAGTGTTGGTTCTGTCAGCAGTCCCGTTGCAAAACACTCCTGTGACATAGAAATGTACATCTAGTATACGGAGTGTAGGTGGTACACAGTATTGGTGATGATGTCCTATGACCTGGCAAGGTTATGATATGCAGTGTGACATCAACCTTACTGCCATCTACATCTGTACTGCTGACATCAATTATTTCATCAAGGTTCATGGCCTTCCAGACCAGACTCAGCAGGCTATTAGTGCAGTACTTCCCATTATCAGTGGTGTCTCCCCCTTTGTGGGTTGTGATACCTGTTGGTGTGCACCATCCAGTGTGTACACAACCTGACATGGAGCTATGTTTTACATGATGTGTACGTGGAGAGCATATTGTTTTGCCATATGTGTATGATACAACCTGTGATGTGGACAGGTCCCATGCAGCCTGAGTGCAGCTTGTACCTTCATAGTTGTGGGTACAGGGGCCCTGTGGTGTACATGGATATATGCTTGTGTACCTGTTGGGGGGGGCATGTGTTTATGTTATCCAAGACCCTATCTGGATAGCTTATTCATGTTCAGCACTTGTTCAGAACTTATAAGCACCACGTAAGCTAATAATTACTATAGCACTCAATCGTCCTCATTACCTAGAGGTAAACAGGTTTTGTACATACTTTTCTCACTTGCTTAGAGTAAAATAGCTCTTGTACTCACTTTCCTCACTTATCTAGGTGAATGCAGTTCTATATTCAGACATGTCCAAGAGTCAACTGCCAGTGTTCTCACCTGTCTATCTGATGAATCTGGAAATCTTGAGGCAATGTACAGATTGCCTCATGTACACAGACAAGCCTCTCCCCCTACCACCCAACACTATAACCTGTGAGAGATGCAGTCATCTAGCCAAACTGGAGGTAAAGCTCTCTACAACCAAGCCTGACCCTGACAGTCATGTGGAGAAGGTAAACATTTGCACCACACCACACTCATCACACAGTCTCACGAAATCTTCCCCACCATTAACTGGGAAAACTACTCGTGTATCAACATGTTAGCTCAACGCTTTCTGGAATTCATAAACACCAATGCCCTGAATCAACATATCCACACACTCACCAGGGGCAACAATATCCTAGACCTAGGCATTACCAACATGAGTGACCGGTGCTCCACACGTGAAGTCAACACCTCGTTGGTCCGATCCGACCATGAGCTGAACACCAATGATA
The DNA here is from genome assembly GCF_019279795.1 of Protopterus annectens. Lineage (NCBI taxonomy): Eukaryota > Metazoa > Chordata > Ceratodontiformes > Protopteridae > Protopterus > Protopterus annectens. Next base: position 425,943,921 of record NC_056742.1, on the reverse strand, counting down.
TTCACATCCCGCCCCACCCCCCATTAAGGGAACCACAGTATAATATGTCTACAAAGCCAACTACATGCTTCTTAAGACAGACGTGGTGAACGTCATGACACCCATGCAGATGGACAATACTGTTACAACTGCTGAATCCTACACAAATGCACTCTATAAGCACTTACACAAGTGCATGACTTGTGCTATCCCAACGCTGTACTCCTAATTAAGGAAACCAATCTGGTGGTCCCATGCCATAAACAAACTGTACTACAGGAGGAAGACACTGTTGCAAACGAGAGTACAATCCCATGCATGGAGGAGCTCCCTGGTCAGCCTCAGTAAGAAGGTAAAATCCCTTATAAGACCCTCCAAAGCTAACTTCGAAAACTAAACCGCCACTAATTCCAACAACAACCTCAAAGCATTCTATAGCTATGTCACATATCTCAGTGTCAACAACCAGATCTGCTCTGAGTTACAGCACAAAGACATGAAGATTACAGAACCAACTGATATTGGCAACATCCTGGCAGACAGGTTCAGTGCTACCTTCCCCCCCTACCTCTCAAAGCTGCACACTCTAAAGCCAATATCACAGCATCCATGGGACTGGACAACATCCCAGGATGTGTTTTACATGAACTTCAGAACATACTGGCTCCCCACCTATGCACCATGTTCAATAATAGCCTCACATTGGGCATATTGCCCCCTGAATGGCGCACAGCATCAGTTATTCCACTCCACAAAGGTGGTGCCACAATGGACCATGGTACCTATTTCCCTATAGGCCTGACTAGCCTGGTCTGCAAGGCTATGGTGCACATCATGGATCTCGGTCACAGAGACATTGGGTACCTCCAAACCTTTGGCATTGTTAAGGGCAGACCATGCCTCCTAAAGCTGGTGGACTTCTTAGAGACAGTTACCAAGGCATTAGATGAGGGTAAGGAAGTCCACACAGCCTACCTAGATCTCTCATAGGCTTTCAACACCATTACTCCTTCTGGTATTATCAACATACCCATCCGCCTGAACATTAACCCCTACGTCATATGATGGTTTGCAAAGTGGCTCACGGACAGAACCCACACAGTAGGAGTTGCATAGCCTAGGTCCGACTGTATACCAGTTACAAGTGGCATTCCCCAGGGCTCAGTCCTAGGGCCCCTCATGTTCAGTATATACTTCTCTGATGTACAGATAAGCGCAGGAGGGCTTTGGCTGAAAAGGTTTGCAGACGACTGCAAACTAGGGGACATAATTTTTTCCCCAGCTGTTACAGACACCCTCTGGAAGGGTCGCACTGAGATGGATACCTGGTGTCAATATCATGGCATCAAGCTGAATGCCTAAAAGTGCATAGTCATCCCCTTTGGATATAACTAATTACCCATGGACTACCACATAGGTGCTAGTCCCCTACATACAGAAAAGGTAATAAGGGATCCGGGAACCCCGGTAGATAGCAATCTCTCCTTCGATACCCATAATGACAAGGTGGTTAAAATATCCTTCTACATGGCCCCCCAATCTCTAATGGGTTTGCATCCAGATCAAAGGAGGCCATTGTGACTCTGTACTCATGACTTATTAGACCCATTAAAGGATACAACTCCCCATTTGGGATATACCTTACAAGACAACTGCAACAGCTTGGAAGACCACAACAGTACCACAGCAAGAGGATTACTTACCTCAAACAGATGACCTATGCAGTTCAACCTAAGAAACTCCAGCTGTACTCTATTGCATACTGCATACTCACAGGTGATCTCTGCTTGACATACAAGGCCCATGTCCAACCCTGTATTGCTGGATATGCTCCACCTAAACTGAGGCCCCTGAGAGCCACATGCTCTAGGGATATACACCTAACCACAACAATGACTAGGACGTGCTGGACGGATAGATTCCTGACCCGGACACTCCCCATGCTTTGGAACATGATTCCAATGTACATCAGGCAGGGCTCCTTACTAGCACTGTTCAAGGGAAGCCTTGACGTGTAGATGGGAGACAGACATGTACCCCAGGGAGCACTACAGTGGCTCTGCTGGACAGAGGCACAGGGAACTAATGGCTCTGCCGTTCATAGGCACAGGGAACCAACCTATGGGGGTGGCGAAAGCCAATACACTCTAGCTAGGCTTATAAATACCCTTGGTAAGACAGCCTAGTACTTACCTTTGCACATATTACATGTCTTATGTGCATGGATAGTTAACTAGCTCTTCCATTTTACTTTGCTATCATGCTGATAAACTGTTGAGCGACTAAAATACATATGTATCCTGTTATTGTGTATTGTAAATGCCAATAGACATAACTAATGTTTGCCTAACATAACAGTAATGCTATGTAGCTTGTAATACATATCTGCCTACAATACTGTACATTACACAGTTATTGACACAATATCCCACAATGCAAATCATAATTGCACAGTGGCCCAACCTTCGACATGTTATTCTCAGTAATACACCCATACATATGGCTACCATTACAATATATCAACATATACTATCCCCTGTTATAGCACATACTTGGTGGACCAGGCCTGCCACTGACAACGGCTGGTGAGGAGTATTTCTGTTCAAAGCCCTTATATAGCATCCCTTGTGGTGTATGCAGTGTTTGCCTTCTGACCTACAGCAGTACACACAAATACTACAAGCATTACTATGCTCAACAATACATCACTACAAGATAACTGTTTCCACTATATGGATTGTGTGCACTTTAAATACTACAGAAAGGTACTAAATACATAGACATAATGACTGTTCTACATACCTTATTAGTAACCCGAGGTGTCGTTAACTGTTGATTCAATCCTTTTCAGTTTGTGTTTCAATGTTCTTTGTAACATTCTGCTGGTATATACGGATGGTTTGAATGTGTGATAACCCATCCTTTTCTAGTTACAGATCGGTAACATGTGGTATCCTGTCCACCAATTAGTGTTCCAAAGTAGTTAATTAGATGCACATCAGCTGTGCAGCTAGTCCATTAGCTGATACCATGGCAACAGTGGTGTATAACTGAGTACTCCTTTTGGGCATTGTCTGTTTGTCTTACTTTCGAGGAAGACGGCCTGGTTGTGTTGTTTGTGATTGATTTCAACAGATATATGGAGACACACAGAGATATATTAGCTTCATGACTCCCGTGGATTGTGTGTAATGGCTAGACGATTTTGTTCTACATGTCACTACAGCTGTTATATTTCAGAACATTGCTACTTATGCAGGGTTTGTTTGTACCTGATACTTCTACAAATGTTTAAGTCTGGGAAGGATGTTTGGGCAGCTCAAGGCTGTATGGCTGTGCATGAACTGTTATGTGGTTTACAGTGTGCTCACCAGACATCCTTGATTTGGTATACAAGTTTAGCATACTGTGCTGGTACGCAGTAATTGCTAACACATCCTGGTGTACACACAACCCTCTGAAACGGGATTAGTGCAAACAAACCCTGTAACATCAGCAGCTGTTCCATTGTATAACAGCAGCTATTTCACATAGGGCCATGTTAGTGTGTCTCTAACAAGGTATGTTAAAGCTTCTGCAGATGCCATACAGTGAGTGAATGATTTGTGATGTTATTACAGTTTGTATTGTAATTTGTTTGGATGTGGGGGTGATGTTGGTGGGTGTGCATAGCAGATTCAGGTGTGTAGGAACTGCTTTTATACATAATCGATATGTGCGTGAGGGTTCCTTCCCTATTTGAACACCTATCCTTTTGTGAACTAATACAATGGTAGTTGCAGGCTGATTCATTAAGGACCTGTTATGTGGTTCCTGTATAGCATGCAGGTGATGTTAGTCCTTGAATCCCTTCGGTAATATATCTGAATGTAATCAAGTGTTGCTACATGAAAGCTGTGAATTTCTCTCATAGGTATTTGCAGTCATCGTAGTTGTGTTGGTGACTGACCCTCTTTGGCTAGGATTGCCACCTTTTCATTTGGCCATAGTGGACCATTTTCGGGACACACATCAGAATTTACAGGCCGACACAAACCCATGGTCAGTACAATGGATAGAACTTTCCTTTCTTGCCTAAATATAAGCTTATTCTTGTAGCAGTTTAGTTGCTTATCCTGTTTCTTGTAACAGGTTCATAGGTTCATAGGTAGATACTAGGCTATCTGCCCTAGGGCATTTATAAGCCTAGCCAGAGTGTATTTGGCTTCCGCCTCCCTATTAGATTAGCCTACTGTGCCTCTGTAAAGTAGGTCACAGAAGGTACCCTTTTAAGATTAGTTTACTGTGCCTCTGTCTAGCAGGGACACAGGAGAGATCCCAGGGGTGAATTTGCGATTTCCCATCCACGCATCCAAATTTCGCTTGAGGGGCTATGTCTAACATGAATTGGGATTATATTCCAGAGTGAGGGGAGCCTCTGGGAAATGAATCTGTCCCTCCAGCATGTCCTATTTATTTTTGTGCTGAGGTTTAGGTCCGTGGAGCATGTAGCTCTAAGGGACTTGGATTTTTTGAGGTGGAGCATGTCCATTAATTCTGGGTTTGACATGGCTTTGTATGTCAGGCATAGATCGCCTCTGAGTAGGCGGTAAGCAACTGAGTAGAGCTGGAGTTTCTTTAGTCAAGCTGCATAGGACATCTGCTTGTAGCCCATGATCCTCTTGGTGAGGTACTTTTAGGGTCTCTCCAGTTGCTGCAGGTGTCGGGTAAGGTACATCCCAAAAGGGGCATTGTATTCAATTATAGGCCTGATGAGTGATGAGTAGAGGGGCACAATGACCTCTCTTGATCTAGATGCAAACCCTTTCGTGATAAGGTGAGCTATATAGAAGGTCTTTCTAACCACTTTGGCAACGTGATTATCAAAGGAGAGATTACTATCTACGTTGGTCCCCAAATCTCTAATTACTTCTTCCGTACTTAATGGATTACCACCTATGAGGTAATTTGTGGGTACCTTGTTTTTCCCAAAGGGGATGACTATGCACTTTTTAGCATTTGGCTTGAGGCCGTGGCTCTGGCACCAAGCATCCATCTCTGTGAGACCCTTTTGGAGGATGCTTGTGTCAGCTGGAGATTCGATTATGGCCCCCAGTTTGCAGTCATCTGTGAACTTTGTCAGCCATAATCCCCCCGTGTTAGCCTGAACCTCAGAGAAGTATATACCGAACAAGAGAGGTCCCAGAACTGAGCCCTGTGGGATGCCACTTGTAACTGGTTTGGATTCGGACATGGCACCTGTGATTCTGACCATGTGGGTTCTATCTCTGAGCCAGTTTGCAACCTGTATTGTGATATAGGGGTTGATATTTAAGCTGGTAAGCTTATTTATAATGCCCGAGTGGGGTATTGTGTCGAAGGCTTTTACGAGGTCCAGGTAGGCTGTGTGGACTACCTTGCCCTCATCTATGGCTTTGGTAACTGTTTCAAAGAAATCAACTAGGTTTAAGAGGCAAGATCTGCCCTTAACAAAGCCTAATTGGGTAGGGTCCAGTGTCTGGAGGCTCCCAATGTCTTTGTTTATGAGTTCCATGATAATACGCACCATAGCTTTACAGACCAGACAAGTCAGGCTTATGGGGCGATAGTTTCCGGGGTCCGTTGTGGCACCACCTTTGTGGAGTGGTACCACTGTAGCTGTACACCATTCTTTGGGTACATATCCTGTAGTAAGGCTAAGTTTGAATAGTGACTTAATGTGAGGGTTCAGTTCTTTTTGGAGCTTGTGTAAGATACAGCCTGTGACACCGTCCGGTCCCATAGATGCTGTGTTTTTTGCTGTGGAGAGGGCAGCTTTCACCTGTGCATCTGTGATGTCAGGGAGGTTATATTCAGTTGGGATAGGAGTTTGCTCCTTTGGGGGGGGAGGGGGGGAGAAGTTTGCCCTGAATCTGTCTGCCAGGATGTTGGCTATGTCTGTAGGTTCGGTATATTTTGTACCATTATGCAACAATTCAGAGCATATCTGGGAGTTTTCGCCCATGTTTCTGACATAACTAAAGAATGCCTTGTGATTATCTTTAGTGTCTAGGGCAATTTTTCTTTCGAAACTGGCCTTTGATGATTTTATGAGGGATTGAAGTTTCTTGCTAATACTGATCAGAGATGCCTTCCCTTTTTGGGATTTTGCTCTGTCATGTAGTAGCTTCCTCCTTCTGTTGTATAGCTTATTTATGGCCGGGGTCCACCAGACCGGTCTCCTGTTTTTGGAGGAGTGAGTCTTGGTTTTATTTGGGATAGCACGATCCATGCATTCCTGCAGGTGCTCATAGAATGCATTTGTAAAGGATTCTGCGGATTGGGCTGTATTATCCTCTGGCCCAGGGGCTTTGAAGTTCTCCACCTCAGTCTTGAGAAGTGCAAAGTTGGTATTTGAGAAATTCTTTACAGTGATTTCCTTGGCTGGGGGTGGGGACGGGATATGGATGTCCAGGAAAATTTGTTTATGGTCTGATCTTACCAATGAGGGGTTTACCTCTGGTGTGGAACATAGAGTCCCCATGTTGGTGATGACCAGGTCCAATATGTTGTTCCCTCTTGTGGGAGTGGTGACCAGTTGTTCCATTGTGTTAAGAGTTTAAAATTCAAGGAACCATTGGGCGAGGGTGTTTGGGCTTGAGTAGTTTTCCCAGTCAATGTTTGGGTAGTTGAAGTCACCCAGTAACATAGTGTTTGGAGAGACCTTCATATTCTCCAGTGTTCTCAGGAATGCCAAGTGGGGTTCCTGTAATAGGGAGGGTGTTCTGTAGGAGGCTACAAACTGAAAGGCAGTTTTGCCTGCTGTTAGTTGCACATGGATGGTTTCCGATGCTTCGTGCAGTGCCACTAACCTGGAGGTGTAGGTATCTTTGATGAATATAGATACTCCCCCTCCTTTTGTGCTTCGGTCTGAGTTTTGGGGCCAAAACGCATGGTATGAGTTATAACCTGGTAGTGCTGGGGTGCTCTCAGGAGCCTTGAACCAGGTTTCTGTTACTGCACAGACACCAATTTTCTCCATACTGAGGAGAGTCTCAAGTGCGTGCATCTTGAGGTTTAGACTTCTGGCATTGAGTAGCATTACCTTTAGTTTTTTATCTTTGGGTTGTCTATGGAGGTGGGTTTGTCATTTGAGCCTTGCCTAAAAAAGGCACTATAGGGGTGGCAAGAGCCTTGGCCAGTATACAAAAGCCTAAGGGTGACAGGTGCAAGCCGTCCCTAGCGAAGCAACGTGGCTTGTCGAGCATGTCATCCCAGGCTGACAGACACTGGATCCCCTTTGAATGACACCAATACTTTAGACAATTATTGAAACTGATCATTTTATCTTTATACTGAGGCATCATTCTTGGTGAGAGCAAGATGCTACTCAAGGTCAGGGACATACCAGCCTGGGCTACATGGTCAGAGAGCTCCACTATGTCTCTTTTCATGTAGTCCAGGGAGGTACGTCTCAGGTCATTCACACCAGCATGGACAATGATGGAGTCATACTTGTACTTGCTTTGGAGTGACCTGAGTACTTGTGTTATGTGGCGGATCCTGGCACCCGACAGGCAGCTTACAGTGACCTTTTCCTTGTTCAGTCTGGTGAGTGGGACGTCAGTGTGCCTGACAATAGAGTCTCCTATAACAAGTGTATTTGGTGTGTTGTTTGGCCTTATGGGCTGTGACTGTGAGGAACACTGATTTTGTGAGATATGTGATTTGTGGGTATTGTTGAGAGGTGGCTGTTGCTTGGATATCTGCTTAGGAGGTCTTTGCTGTTTCGGCAGATTTTTATTTAGAGCCTCCGACTATGTTTTTGTGTGTTTATGCAGATGCAATAGGTCTGTGTGAGACTGGATTTGTGGTGTGGGTGGTTACCTTTTCCTCCTGTCTGACTGTGCCAGTCTTGGGTTGAGAGAGCTCTGCCTCCAGTTTGGCTGTGTAACTGCATCTCTCACATGTATTAGAGTTTGTTGGAAGGAGGAGAGGGTTGCCTGTGTACATAAGGCAATTGTAACATTGCCTCACAATTCCCAGATTCACCAGCTGGACTGGAGAGTAACCTTGAAACTGACCCTTGGACATACCAGATTAGTATAGGGAACTATTTTTTTTTACTGATCAGATTAGGGAAGGGAACTGATTTTTCACTTGATCAGGAAGGACCAATCGGGAGTCTAATACTTACGAGAAGTCAAGGAGGGTGTAGTGCTTTAGTTAATTAGTGTTTCCTTATAAGAGCTGAACAAGTGCAGGGCTTTACAAAGAAAATAGAGTGATTACTTTGAGAGTCTGAACAGTTCTAAGGGAAGAAGTGAAGAGCAGACTTTGTGGAGCCTGGAATAGTTTAAACCTGTTTAGGCGGCACTGCCTGACGCTGCTCAGTGCGCAAAACCGCGCAAAAAGAGAGTTGTAGGGTTTTAAGAGAGAGAGAGAGAGCGATCAAGGAGTTTAGAATTGACCCAAAATGGCCAATAAAACTACAGCTTCTAGATAGTAACCACTCCTCCAGGGACAGGCAGGCTGTTCAGTGTTAACCACTCCCACTGGTGAACACAGAGACTTCCCTTTAGCCCAAGCAAGCACTGGCCTTCTAGAAACTTCCAAACAGTTCAGAATAGTAAATCTGTAACTGAACTTTCTTAACTTTCAGAAAGTGGGAAAAAAGAAAGATTTTTTTTTCTTTTTGTTGTAGTTTAAAGGTAGCATAGATACACAATCAGCAAAATAATCACAACAGTGCAATAAATGACCCCACACCTGAGTGCTAGGCAAAATCAGGTAAAATGCAGTTTTTAGAGAAAAAAAACGATTTTAAAATAAGTGCAACACAGGAAATGCAGTAAACAGGCTCTAGATGTGTTCCAAGTACTGTTACTGTTACAGATATAAACTTTAGCAAGCCGGAAAATGCCAAAAAGTAGGCGGCAAAGCAGTAAAACTTAACAAAAAATTAGAAGAAAATACTCAAAATCACAAAAGTGGCTGCTTTTCTTCTCTCAGCGTTTTCTCCTCTTGGTAGGTGCTACAGCAACAACTAGCAAGCCTGAAAAGATGCCAAAACCATGAGGCAGCCTGGTTTTAAGAGAGAGAGAGAGATCAAGGAGTTTAGAATTGACCCAAAATGGCCAATAAAACTACAGCTTCTAGGTAGTAACCACTCCTCCAGGGACAGGCAGGCTGTTCAGTGTTAACCACTCCCACTGGTGAACACAGAGACTTCCCTTTAGCCCAAGCAAGCACTGGCCTTCTAGAAACTTCCAAACAGTTCAGAATAGTAAATCTGTAACTGAACTTTCTTAACTTTCAGAAAGTGGGAAAAAAGCAAGATTTTTTTTTCTTTTTGTTGTAGTTTAAAGGTAGCAGAGATACACAAGCAGCAAAATAATCACAACAGTACAATAATGACCCCACACTTGAGTGCTAGGCCAAAATCAGGTAAAATGCAGTTTTTAGAGAAAAAAATGATTTTAAAATAAGTGCAACACAGGAAATGCAATAAACAGGCTCTAGATGTGTTCCAAGTACTGTTACTGTTACAGATATAAACTTTAGCAAGCCGAAAAACGCCAAAAAGTAGGCGGCAAAGCAGTAAAACTTAACAAAAAATCAGAAGAAAATACTTAAAATCACAAAAGTGGCTCCTTTTCTTCTCTCAGCGTTTTCTCCTCTTGGTAGGTGCTTCAGCAAAACTAGCAAGCCTGAAAAGACATGTAGGTATTTTAGATACAGAAATAACTACTGTATGCAACTATTACAGTACATATGGGACAAAATTATGTCCTACAATCCCAGGACATTTGCCACGTTTAATATATTTGGTCAGGACACAATCGCCCAAAGAGGGACTGTCCCTTGCAAAGTGGGACAGGTGGTAACACTATCATTGTCTCATGTCCATAGCACATATCTGTAATAGTGTATGGGCATATACTCTCCATATCCTTTGTTCATAAAGGTTGGTAGTGGCGGAATGTGTGACTGCTATGGTCCATGTTATACACATATATGAACACTTCATCCGCTGTATATGGGATACCTACAGAATCCCGAAACCACAGAGTTCCGACGCACACAGTACCAGGCCCAGACTCCCATACCCCACATTACCGACAGCGACAGTAACTCGCGAAAGTAACACAAATATGGAACATACACACACACACAAACACACACACACACACACACACATACAGACACACTGCTACCCACCACATCCAAACACACCATCCTACACTACGTATGAGCAGGTGGCCAAGCCCCCCTACACCCCCATGTAGTTGTCTGTGTTCCCCACACCCCCCCTACTTTAATATTCTACCTCCTAGATCACGCAGATGCACAAAGCTAACCCACACCCACACATTACAGTCCCCCAAGAACACACACCACACCCAGAACACACACTTACATACACTACAGCCTTAAGAAACACACTTACACACAGTAACCTACCTGAACCGCAACACCAGAAGCACTGACTAACTGTCCCTTAACATCGTGAGTTTACACCTCGCGCATCTGGTTTTTCGGTACTGTGTTCTTTCGAACCTTAAGCCTCGGGATTATGCGAGCCGGTATGTAAAGCAATCGGTATGTGGTAGGTATCCCATTTATATGTACCTCTGTGGTTATGTAGATGTTGTTAACCTATCTATATAGCTACATATATATGTATATCCCCATATATTGACATATCTCTCTCTCTCTCTCTCTCTCTCTCTCTCTATATATATATATATATATATATATATATATATGTAAAACATACACCTTTCATTGGGAACTTGCCGGTTTGTCCTATTTCAACACATTCCTACTTTTTTTGTTTTATCCTGTCAGTATACACGACTGCCATTGGTACAGATCAGGTAGCTTAGTGGTATGTTATTGTGATGATTGTGCACATGGTTGCATGTTCTAATCCTGGCAGTGATATCTTACCTCTCAGAGCAGGCACTGGTAGTGCAAGGGTGATTAATGCACATTTCAGCGGTTGTGTGTTCCACATGTTTATTATTCTGTGGAGAACCACCTATATATGCAAGCTGTGTTTAAGGTATACTATGTAACATGTAAACATTTGTGAAAATTCCTGTCAGGGATACTCCCCATTATTTAGAAATACATCCCTGATTACATTATACAAAATCCCTCACTAACACTCCAGGGAATCCTTGCAGAGTGGGTGGGGAACAGTGGATACACCCCAGGGATCCCGCAATTGGCTCTGCTCCACAGAGGGACAGTTAGTTAATCGATGGGGTGGCGACAGCAGACACTTTTTGCCTATGTTTATGAGTGCCTTGGCAGTTGGACATGTACCTACCTATGTATCTATGAACCTCTACATACAGTATGGACACATGCTGATAGCTTAATTTACTGTTCAGGTATTGACTTACCTTGTGCCAATGGCGGTTGTGTGTACAGTAGTTGAGGGCCTACCTATGTAGGATGCACACAATAGACCACCTATACATGACAATTTACAGGTGGTCGTGTGTGTGTGCCACCCATGTTTGCTGTGTGTGCAGGTGGAGAAGGGTGTCAGTACATGAGTGCCTACACTGTCAGTGTGTGTGCTATACGTTCCCTCTTTGCCAAGGCATGGGCATACTGGGCATGCCTCCGTTTGCCTACTGGGGCTAGCACAGGGTGTTCGTGGTCTGATTCCCTATGTGCCTGTGGGTCCCTTGGCAATGGTGGTGGGCTGTGAGGGCCTTCACCATTCTGTCCCTGCTCCAGCTGTTTCTGCAGGATCATATTGTGTAGCATGGCACATACTATGAAGATGTGGGCACACATGCCTGGAGAGTACTGCAAGGCTCCACCAGATATGTCCAAGCAATGGAACCGTGATTTCAGCATCCCAAACACGTGCTTTATGATGCTTCTGGTTTCTAAGTGTGCCTCATTTTGGCATTTTTGCGTGACTGTGTGTGCATTTCTGATGGGAGTCATCATCCATGGTTCCAGTGCATAGCCAGCATCCCTCACCAGGTGGCAATATGGGATGTCCCCCCCTGGCAAATACCTGATACAGCTGTGAGGCATGCCAGATGTGGGAGTCGTGATAGCTTCCAGGGCTGCCAGCACACACATCCATGATAATGCCCTGGGCATTGCACACGACCTGGCAGTTGATGGAGGGGAATCCCTTGCGGTTTATGTAGCACCAACCCTGCTCACCGGGTGGTGACTTGATGTATATGTGTGTGCAGTCTATTGCACCCACTACCTCCGGGTAGTCTGCCACATGGTGGAAGACACGTATATTGCTGGCCAACTCTTCCTGCATTCAGGGGAAGTATATGTGCTCATTGGCATGTGGTAACATGGCATCCAGGAACTGGTGTAGTACTCTGGATGCTGATGCTTGTGAGATCCCATGATATCCCCAGTTGGCCTTTGGAAGGTACCTGTGGCTAGTATTCTCAAGCTTACACATACCTTCGTGTCCACTGGGATGGGTTCTCCTCTGTTACTTCTGGCTCTGAGGCATGGCCGGCACAGCTCAACAAGTTGCTGTATGATGTTCCTGTCCACCCTGTAATGCTCTACTATCTCTAGATCATGTAGCCCCTGGTAGGTTACCCTGGGTCTGAACACTCTTCTCCTACTCCATTGCCTGAGATGGTTGTCAGCATTATCCTCCACACCACCTTCAGTCTCCAACACATGCTTGTGAATCAAAGTTATGGCGGCCCCTAACATGTTCACATTAAAATTTCCCCGTCTATATACACCAATGGTGCAGAGTGTCTGGGAATACACAAGTGTGTGGGGGGGGGGGCTTTCACACCTTATACTGTTGTGCAATGGATGATGCTGTTGTAATTGGGTGTGTTTGTGCTATTCCAGCTACAGGGTATCTTAATTATTGGTTTTGCAGCAGGTACTGCTTATTTGGGGCCTTTGGTGTTGACTTACACTTGTCTGCCATGATTCATCTATTGCCCTTTACTTCAATTTTCAACCTGATTCCCCTTCCATTGTCAGGCATGCATCCAGCTGCCAGCTTTCTTGTTTGTACTTTCACAACCCAGGATTGTGTTGGGAAATGAGTTATGTAGCTGATCTACTGCAAGTTTGCTTTGTTCTGCTGTGACAGTTCTCTTTTCTTTGCTGTATGGCACCTCCCCTTTCCTGTTCTGCAGGTAGCTGCTAGCAGCCTTGTTAGCTGTTGTCTATGGCCCACTGTGAGTTTCTAGGTGTTAATTACTCATTTGTACTCCAGTTACCATGCTGCAGAATTTCCTTATTGTCTTCCCATATCCTTCCTGTTTCAGCTGTGGTGCGTGCCGCACACAGACGTTTACCGGGTTTCATGCGTGTTTTCATCCACGTTCACATGAACTTTCGGTTACCTTGTGTGCTCTCAGCTAAGCAAAGCTATGGCTACTTCCACACCCCTATCCTATGGCTTTGCCTAGCAACAGGCAACATAGATTAGCAATGATCCAATGTGCTTACAGCTACGGTGGCGCTCCCCTTTCATGATGTCATGTTTACCTCCAGTCCATTCCTCTGTGTTGTACCACTACGCCATGTGGTACATCCTTACTCCGGTGGGGCATATGCGATTCAGTATTACTTGACTCATTTGCATGGCATTGACTGCTAATTCCTAGTTACCGCACAGAACACTGTCACAGACCCTTAGCAACGCTTGTGCCATGGTTGTGGTGTAGCATGCGTGCCATTGACTATTACGGGGATATCATGAATTGTGTTACATTGCAGTTTTATGACATCTAAATATATTTTCCTTGTGTTCCCGGTTGTGCACAGATGCACTGCAGTTTTACTTTGCGTTAGTGTGGCCATGACATTAAATGTTATTTTTTATATGTTGTGCGTGTTTTTTTATGCCATTGGCATATATTAACATTATAATACATAAGTTTGGTCTGCTTTCATGGCTCTGATTTTATGTTTGACAAAATGTAAACCATTTTTTTTTTGGTTTACATTTCTACATGCTTATGCTACTCCTGCACCACTTCATGAATCGCTATATACCTTCATTTGCATGCTACACTGCTGTGCATGGGGTAATTAGCATACATGCACCGGGAGCTGCACAGCTCTGGTATACGCTGGTAGTGCATGTGGAAACAGCTCATTCCTGAATCACTCGTTGGCCATATTTTGCACTAGATCGCTGACGCTACTCCAGCTCCTGGCGCAAGCTTCATGAATCCCAGGGTATCTCATTGCAAATGCTTGAATCAACAAAATAAAATCTCCAGGCACAGCTATCTATATTTCAACTGATTCCTCTGTGGATACTGCTCTTGATGCCTTATGCTAAATTACTTCAAACATTAAGAGCGACTTAATAATCTTAGATGATCTTAGTATAGATTGGCCAATGACTTCTGGAGATTATTTCAGTCAAGTGCACTTGTCTGGTTTGGCTCACTTATTTTTTAATCTAAAGGACAGGTAAGGTTTCTAAAGAAGAAATTACTTCAGAACGGGTGCTTCATCTGCTAATATTATAAAAGTAGTTGTTGCAAATAATATACATAAGTGACCATCTTGTAGTTTTTATCTGCTGACCATAGCTAAAAATGACAGACTGAATGGTTTCACTGAAGTTATTCGACTTATCGTCTTTCTGCTACCTATTAAAACAGCTAGCTGGGTCTTACTTTATCACAAGAGAACTTGGTGAGTCTACTGAGTATTTTAGCAATGTCTTCCTGTTGATATTAAACTGTATGGCTCCTAAGAAGCATAGAAGGGTTAAATCTTCATCCTTCCCTTAGAGCACTAAACACATCATGGATCTGAAGGATCAGAGAAAAAGAACAAGAAGAAAATATAATCAAAGCAGCTCGCAAGTGACTTTACCTTGACTTAGAACAAAGTTAATATATTAGTAAATCAAAGTAAAAGAGCCTACTTCATTGAGCAAATAAAATATTTATACCAAAACAATTTAGGCATGATTTCTACTTCGAACTTGTAGGTAAAGCTCAACTAACTCACAATCTTAGTTATCCTCGCAGGTGTCTCCTAATGACTTTTATAACTGCTGGATTTTTATAACTAATGGATCTCTGATGTTTTCCTTATAGAGTTTCCATTAAAAAGGAACAAACAAAGACATCATTTTCCCTGTTCCTGAAAGGCAGGATAAATTGTAGATTCTGGAGTACAGAAAAGGAAGTAGAAACATGTATGAATGTGAGACCTGGAAAATTATAAAGGCATTTTTGTGTTAATTAAATGTTGATGACGAAGAAATTATCATATGTGGGAAATTGAAACTGAATAGATAAATTCAGTTGATTTAAGATGACTAAACAGATCTGCACACATGAGCAGTATATGGCATAAAAATGAAGAGAGGCATGCAGTGGGGGGAGAAGGTAGAAATTAAAAGCACTAAGGTCAGAAAAGGTTTATAGAAATAACATCAGTTCACTTTAGTCATTGAGCTACAAGAATACTATCTTCTTTGCACTTTAACAGAAAGCCATCTACATGAAAATGTCTTATTTTTTAATGGCATAAGAGTCTTCTCTGCCATATATTATAATTCAACAGGACAGTGGTGGATAGCTGCATAATTATGTTTATACATCATTAAATAGCTGCAAATCCTAGTTCTTTCCTGTATTACAGCTTAACCTCATGGTTTCCACCAGTTTAATTTCTCTAAGCATTTTGGATGTCTAATACTAAGATGGGAATGGACTCCATTCCTAACACAGGGTAAGATTAAGAGTTCATGAAATTAGTATTGTTTTAGTCTTTGATGTTAGCCAACAGTGCTCTTCTCAGCACCCATAATGTGCCTTGAATTACCTGCTTCTGTAATTCATATGAGGTTACAAGTATTGGTAGCATTTCTAATTACAACTATAAATTCACTTTCATTAAACCTGTTGCTCCTGCTACTATTGGAACTCTATGTGTATCATTCTTCCATATTGCTCTTATTTCTGCATGCAAATGTTGGTGCTTTATGATTTTGTGTCACTGTCTGTAGGTAAGACACTGTAATTAACTGGGTGTGGCAATTTCAGAGATCAATGCTACTTTTGTCTTTTTTCATAGACTACTATATCTGGTTTGCTCACATCTACTTTTTGAATTGTTGGTAATGGGTGATCTCATGTGATATAGACTTCATTATTCTCTGTAATGCTTTGTGATTCATTATTTCACCTTTCAGTATACAGGTCATCTGCCATGAGTGTGTCACACCCAGGAAGGAGATGTGTAACTGTTTTCAGTTCTTTTGTACAGAACCTGCATTTGTCTGTTTCTCCAACTTTTTCAATGGACTTTGTAAACCAGCATGTATGTAGTCCACTATCTTGGGCTGCCATTATTAGGCTTGTATCCTTTGGTTTCGATTCACCACTCCTTAACCATTCCTGCTTTAAATCTTGGCCAACATGAGGTTGTTCCAGGAATCTCTGTACTTGCCATTATATTTATGACTTTTCCACTTTACTGAGTATTTTAGCAATGTCTTCCTGTTGATATAAAACTCTATAGCTCCTAAGAAGCATAAAAGGGCTAAATCTTCATCCTTACCTTAGATTACTAAATGCATCATGGATCTGATGTCTCAGAGAAGAACAACACAAATAAAATATAATCAAAGCAGATCGCAACTTACTTTACCTGGACTTTGGGAAATTAAACAAGGTTAACTCATTAGTAAATGAAAGTAAAAGATCCTACTTCATTGAGCAAACAAAATATTTATACCAGAACAATTCAAGCATGATTTCTAATTCAAACCTGTAAGTAAAGTTCACCTCATTCAAAATTTGAGTAACCCCCTCAGGTGTCTTCTAATGATTTTTGTAACTACTAGATTTTTACAGATAATGGATTTCTGAAACTTTTTTTATAGAGGGAAGTAGATATTGTGGGAAGAAATGTCCAGGGAATTGTTATGGCTAGGCTTTGATAGCCTAGTACCAACCTATGAGCCTATGAACCTATGAGTTTCCATTAAAAAATGAATAAACAAAGAAACAATTAATTTTCCATGTTCATGAAATACAGGATAAATTATAGATTTTGGAGTGTAGAAAAGGGGGTAGAAACATGTATGAATGTGAGATCTGGAAAATGATAAAGCATTTCTGTGTTAGTTAAAAGTTGATAAAGAGGAAACTATCATATGTGGGAACATGTAAGGGAATAGATATCTCCAGCTGATTTAGAATGGCTAAACAAATCTGCACACATGAGCGGTATGAATGGCGTGAAAATGATGAGATGCATGCAGTGAGGGTGAAGGTCAAAAAATAAAAGCACACACATCAGAAACTGTTTATGCAAATAAAATCAGTTCATTTTATACATTCAGCTACAAGAATACAGTCTTCTTTGCACTTTACAGAAACACATCTAGCTGAAACTGTCTTATTTTTTTTAAATGTCACAAGAGTCTTTTCTGACACATATTATAATTCAGCAGGACAGTGGCGGATAGCTGCATAATTCAGTTTATACAATATTAAGTAGCTGCAAATCCTGGTTCTTTCCTGTATTACAGCTTAGCATCTAACAGTCACATGGTTTCCACCAGTTTAATTTCTCCAAGCAATTTGGATGTCTAATACTAAGTTGGGAATGGACCCCATTCCTAACACAGGGTAAGATTAGAGTTCATGAAATTAGTATTGTTTCAGTCTTTGATGTTAGCCTAGAGTGCGCTTCTCAGAACCCATAATGTGCCTACAATTGCCTGCTTCTGTAATTCATATGAGGTTACAAGTATTCGTGGCATATTTAATTACAACTATAGAATCATAGGATCATAGGGTCATAGGAGATTAGTAGGTAAATAGCCATGGGGCCCTTACAAGTCTAGCCAAGAGTTTATCCCCAAAAAAAGGAAACCTCAGTCGACATGGCTATTAATAGGACGTGCTGGAGGGATAGATTCATCACCCAAAGACTGGCCTTGTTCAAGAGGAATCTTGACCAATGGATGGGAGATCGCAGATATACCCCAGGGATTACCTCAGTGTCACTGCTCAACAGAGGCACAGCAAAATAATGGCTAGGCTTGTAAATGCCCTCGGGCAGATAGCCTAGTATGAACCTATGAACCTATGAAGCACTTGTTGCCCCTGTCAGTGAGGGACACAGGTGGAACCCCTGGGACAAATTTGTGGTTTCCCATCCACTCATCAAGGTTGCACTTGAAAAGGGTCAATGAGGTACTCTGTTTGACATGCATGGGAAGTCTATTCCAGAGATGGTGCAGCCTCTGGGGGACAAACCTGTCTCTCCAGCAGGTTTTGTTAATGTCACATATTAGATTTAGGCCTTTTGAGCAGGTAATGCACAAAGAGTTAGACTTATGGATATGGAGCATCTCTAGTAGAGCAGGGTCCGATATTGCCTTGTAGGCAAGATACAGATCACCTCTGAGCAATCTATATGATACCGAGTAGAGTGACAGTGATTTGAACCTGTCCACATAGGACAGGTGTTAAAGGCCATGGATTCTCTTTGTGAGGTATTTCTGTGGTCTTTCCAGTTGGTGCAGGTGTTTGGAGAGGTACATATATACTCAGTTATTGGCCTAATGAGGGAGGTGTACATAGAGGTAATAACCTCCTCTTTTCTGGATGCAATCCCTTTACTTATGAGATGAACCAAGCAAAAGGCTTTTCTGACCACTGCTGCTGCATGATGGTTGAATATGAGATTGTCATCAACCTGAATACCCAGGTCTCTCACCACAGGTTGTGTGGTTAGGGGTTGCTATTGATCTGGTAATCAGTAGGGGCTGTGTTTTTGTCGAATGGTGTAATAATACTTTTTTTTTTTAATTTTTGTAAATTCATTTTCATTAGACCTGTTGCTCCTATGACTGTTGGAACTTTTCGTCTATCATTCCTCAGTATTCCTCTTAGTTCTGCTTGTAAATGCTAGTATTTTATGATTTTTGTGTCACTGTCTAGAGGTAAGACACTGTAATTAACCGGATGTGGCAATTTAAGTGATCAATGCTACTTTTGTCTTTTTTCATAGACTACTATAGCAGGTTTGCTGCGTTTATATCACATTATCGAAAGATGAAAATAGTGAATGCTATTTCATCTAACCTAAAATATCTAAACCACGTAATATCAAACATTCAGAACAGTGAATCTTTTCCTTGGGAAAAAATTCGCTATTCCGAAACACATACACACAACACAAGCACACCTAAAAAACATCAATACACACACACACATACATTTATAATCCTACAACTAACCCTACACTAAACTATATATACACTAATATCTATCCACTTACCTTAACCCAAACCATAACCCTATGGTCCGTCACTATCTCACACTCACCTAACCTGCACCCTAACCCTAACTCACTTAACCCGCCCCTAAACCAAATTCACCTAACCCGCGCCCTAACCCTAACTCACCTAACCCGCGCCCTAACCATAACTCACCTAACCCGCGCCCTATCCTAACAACCATACAATCGCACACTTACCTAACCTGACCCATAAATCTTCACCAGAGCACTGAAAATAGTGAAGCCACAGAACCGGCCAAACAAATTCTTTCCCTAGGAAAGAATTCGGTGTTCTGCAGCTTCGCTATTTTTAGCGTTCGATTAAAATGGGTCGATATTAGAACATTAGAAGCTTTAAAACTTCGATGTTCTGATATAGACCCGGTTTGCTCACATTTACTTTTTGAATTGCTGGTAATGGGTGATCTCATGTGAGATAGACTTAACCATTCTCTGTAATGCTTTGTGGTTCATGTAGTGGTTGCAAAATTCCCAGTGCAACAGTCTTGCAACATTATTTCACCTTTCAGTATACAGGTCATCTGCCATGAGTGTGTCACACCCAGGAAGAAGATGTGCGACTGTTTTCAGTTCTTTTGTACAGAACCTGCATTTGTCTGTTTCTCCCACTTTTTCAATGGACTTCGTAAACAAACGTGTATGTTTGGTTTCCATTCACCACTCCTTAACCATTCCTGCTTCAAATCTTGGCCAACATGAGGTTGTTCCAGGAATCTCTGTACTTGCCATTATATTTATGGCCTTTTCCACTTTTCTTTGCCTTTCATCTGATTCTTTCTTTTGTTTTTGTAGGTAATATCCAGTGTTCTCAATGGAGGAATAAAGAAGAAAGTTATAATGAACTACCCCAGTGACTGTAAATACAGAAGGGTGACTGGCCATCACATACTGTAGTTCTCCAAAAAAATTCTAGTTATGAGTTAAGACTGCCTGATGACATTGCAGTACGAAATCCTTCTAGCAGAGTTTAGAATAAAAAAAAAAAAAATAAATCTATATCTCATACAAGGTTATGGTGTGCAAGTCAAAAAAGAACGCTTGTAAGAATGAAGCCATGCCAAAATAAATTAATACAATTTTTATGTGACTGAGTAATCAAACTGGAAATTTTCTGTACCGTAGATGTCAGCATAATCCTAGAATAAGTTAAATGAAAAAAGTCTCACACACACACACGCACACACACACACACACACACACACACACACACACACACACACACACACACACACACACACACACACACACACACACACACACACACACACACACACACGTAATTCTCAATCACATTGGAATATAGAAAACTATAATAGTAATCAAAAGGATGAGTAGAAGACTTCATGAAATGTACCATTTAGGAAAAGGCTATTTTTTTTTCTAATCAGGACATCCTGGTTGCTATCAAACACTTAATTGTCTGTAATCATGAAAGAATATTGCTTTCTCATACTGACACTAAAAGCTTTCAAGTAATATATGTAAAACGGGTCTACTTTACATAATAGAACCACACTTCGCCAAAACTTAGCAAACATTCAATAAAGTGAACGTTCAAATCAGCAAAAAATACCACAGGGAAAGGAAGCACTTGGCCACCTTACAAACGAAGCACACACTGCAGTATGTCAAACCCACCCAGGTGAGGGGGCTGCACCCCAACACCCCCCAACTATATATACCAATTGTGAGATCGCACTACAGTGGGGGAAAGGGCAGTTTCCTAACACTGTCAAACTGCTTTGTTTCCCTGTGGAATTGTTCACTGATGTGAACATTCACATTGTTGAATGCTCACTCTTTTTGTCTCTATGAAAAGATTTTTGGCGAAGTGTGGCTCGATTATGTAAAGCAGACTCATGTAAAACTAGGCTGAAATATGCAATATGAAGAAGGTAAACATGAATAACTTGCTAAAACACAAACAATGAACAATCAAATGCTGTATTAATTTGACAGTAATATGGGATGAATTATTATTATTACTTACAAATGCAACAAGGTTTAGTATAGGCAAGTGAAACACAAGATGAATGGAAGGATTTGTTAAATTTGACAGAAAAAGACACCGAAATGTCATGTTCACTGAAAATTATGCAAAATCCTTGCATGAGATAGACAGAGAGAAAGTTTACATGTGGAATGCGGGAGGTAATACACTGACATAAGGAATGTTTGCCTAGTTAAATCTCACTTGCCTGTTGTAAGCAGTTTTTGAGTTCATACTTTAGGAAATAAAAGGCCATAATTAACCTGGAAGTGAGCCAGGATAAACTAATAATGCATTATGGAAAAATATCTGGAATTAGTAAAGAGCACTGCATTACAGAAGAGGAGTAATGCAGAATGACAGAAACTGTGTGATTGTCACATTGAATTTTTATAATAAATTGTTCAATAAGCTACAGATGGTTAATTCTGTGGTATGACAGTTACCAATGACATAGTTCCTAGCTGTCCCATGCTTATCCTAGGGGTATAGAATTATTCACAAAATATTTGACTTTACACTTCTAGACTACTTATTTGTCTGAAAATACAGGTTAATAAAATATATTCTTCTGCCAACATTTCCAGTATATGTAGTAGCACTATCTCAAAGCATTCCCAATGGTGGGCTTGCCTTCTCTAATTAAGATTGCTTTGTCCTTAATTTAGAAGGCATCAGGTTGGAAGCTGTGACCCCTGTGGACTTTCAGGAACTGAGAACTGGATGGAGCAAAGAAACAAAAACTTCTTTTACAGAATGAGCGGCAGCAAGCCTATAACTTGTGACAAGTTAACTAGCCCTAAATATATAGAAGAGTTCACGAAGGTCAGGAAACATAGAGAGTTTATCTAGAGAAGAGGTAAACTTGAGAAGGGAGGAGCACAGAATGATTAATTGTTGTATCCATAGACTGAGTGACTTCAGCGTACAGGCAACTGCCTGTATTTTGTTTCTGTATATAACCAGCATCTTAATGAGAAATACTATAAATAAAAAAAAAATATGTAAAATAAGAATGGAGTATATACTGATGTTATACTTCATTTTTATTTAAGTATCTTTTAAAGATATTTAAGGAAAACACCGATAACAGTAATCATGTTTATTTTAAAGAGCTGTAATAAAAGGAAACAAAATGCAAATATCAGATAGCTTTAATGCTAGTGAAACCCCACAGACACCCTGCAAATAAAATGTGCAGTTATTAGCCATAAAAATGAGTCAAAATTTCTGAGGGATAGCACTGAAAACTCATTTTTTAAAAATACCCTTAAACAGTGACACTTGTTGACATATTTTAATTTGATTAGGATCATGAACCAACCTTTAAATTAAGCCAGTTCTACAATAAATCCTAAAGCTGGCTTCAGCTACTAACATAAACCACAAAGCATCTCAGTCTTTCTAATAAACATACCCTGAGGTGCATTTAGCAGGTTAAATTATCAGGTGAAATACAACAAGTCAAATATCACAGAGCCACTTCAATAGAGATTATAAACATAAATATCTAAAAGTACACCATCGTGTATGCGTATTTTATGTTGATGTGTTAATACATTATGTGCTAAGGGTTTATTTAAAACCATGTTTCGATTCCCAAAGATTCATTAATCTGCATAAGGAAGAGCTGCAAACAGGGCAGTTCCTTATGAACAAGGAAGCAGTGTGCTTTCCATTGCTGTTTATAACCCTTCATGCTCATATCTATGATTCATGATCTAACAGGCTTGCAAACATTTCCATAAAGCTTTTGTAAAGCACTATGTTGTTAAAGCTAACACCGCCATGCTCAGAATCAAAATGTGCCCACTTGCATTCTATTTATCACTGCAAAAAAGACATTGTAGCAATGATAATATCCAAATATTATTAAAACTTTGAACCCTGTCCACATAAATTATGGCAAAATGGCCTCAGAGCCATTAGGCAGGGAGGATGTATGGCCTCCAGTTGCTTTGGAGTAATTATGTGCTTAAAAGGAAGCGTGGCTAAGCATTCTGCTAGTAAAAGGAGAAGGGCCATGATCATTTGTTACTGTTTCAGTGCAGTACACAGTTCTATTCATGCAGGTCAAGCCAACCTTCCAGCAGGACAATTATCTGCCTAGGAAGAGAGAGGCAAAGAGAGCAAAACCAAACATCTGTTATTAAATGTGTACGATCTGTGCTACAACATGCTAGAAATCATGTTCACTTCTTAGACTGGCTCATAGTTATATACTTCAAACACTTGGCGAAGTTTGTACATCATCTCTTTTCTTACTGTTGCTTCAGTGTCTCAGCTTTGAAATATGCTATGCCTTTACTCCCCCATTATTTCTTTAAGGCATGCACAGCTGTTAAAGATGCTGGAGTGATTTGGGATGAAATGTTTTCTGTTTTTTAATTTCAATTTGCTTATGCCTTTGTGCTTAGAAATTGCTGACTAATATAGCTAAGATAAAGTACAAAAGCAGAAAGTGCTTTCATCTTTGTTTTATGAAACAAATGCAGTCAGATATCAGCCTTAGATGGCAGAATACAGTGTTAATAATTCATGAAGAAATAGTTTACCATGCCTGTTTATCCAGAATGTCAGCTCTGTTGTTCATTTATTAAGAAATTTGTCTAAAGGTGCCATTTTAGTTTTTTAAATGAATATAAGGTTGATTACTTTATCCAGTATCCCCCCACAAAGACAGTGATTTCTTCTCCTGCAGATCTTTTAAGTTGATTATCATTTTAAGTAATAACTATGGCATGTTGTAGGAATTGTCAATGCAACCTTATTTCATAAATGATCAGTATAACTGCATCCTTAATCAGTGGGTAGAATGTTTAGTTGACAACTGAATGAGCCTTTTTTGAAAGCCAGTAAGTATATAAAAGGCCCATGACAACTTGCAAGAGATGAGCCTTCATCATTTGTAAGGAAAGCAAACACCCTATAAATGAAGTAGTCAGTCCAGATTATCAAACCCAGGATGACAAATTCAAAATAAGAAAAATAATTTTACTGCATAGCAGAGAAAGGGGATATTGACATGGACGCCAGCATTATATTTTTGTCATAGATGGCCACTCAAACTGCTTACCTAAATAAATGCATAGATTATTGTGGTAAACTGTGTTGTCATTTTGCCCCTCTCTTTTTATTTTTTATTTATTTATTTTTGCAGTCTGTATTCCCTAGAAGTAAGGAATGTAATCAGAATATCTCAGCACTTTTCCATGTAAGAAATGAAGAAAAGATTTTATCTTGACTTTATAAATTTAGCACAGGTAAAATATCCATGAATTAGGGTCCCCTTAGATGTACTATAATTTTCCACTGTAGTGTTTACTTATTAAAACATTAGGGAAGACTATATACAACTTTCTGCAAAGTATTTGCTAGAGCCTTATGTCCAGAAAAATAAAAACACCAAAAAGGCTACATCTCACATTTTTAAATCACAGAGCACTCAGTCTTTTTTTCTTTTACATTTGTATTGTCAGTCAAAGCATACTTCCATCCTGTTTCACTTAGTGAACTGGAGAAATTTGTAAAAATTGAGGCAACCCATAAAATTATTGTTGTCCCAGTCCACTTCAATAAAAACATCAAACCGAATGACATTTGATGACCTTTATTAAACTTCCATAGACATGATTGTTAAGCAATCTTCATTAATTTCAACCAAAACATGATATAGGTAAAAATAACATCCATGTAACATTAACAAAGGACAGCGTGACCCTGCTTATCCTGATCAGTAAGCAGCATCCATACCTCCACTCATTTACTTATGAAGCAGCGTACCAGCTCACATCCATTACTATTTATTGAATTACCTCCAACCAAACAAGCAGCTTACCTCTACTTGCTTATTTACTTATCAAGTAGCGCAACCGCTCACTTGCCTTTCCTTATCAAACAGCGCAACCACTCACTTGCCTTTCCCAACTTATTGAATTGAACATCCACCATTAGAGGGGGAACAGAAGAGGGCAAGCCTGCCCCTCTTCTCCGCCCTACCCAAACTGAAAAATACCCGCAATACCCACTAAAAGGAAGGGAGGGCAGGTAGCAAACTCGTGCCAAGAAATGTGACTTCTACTCCAGTTACACTTGCCTAAAACCCTATAAGCCCATCTCTACCCTTACCTCATGTCCTCCCAACCATCCCTCATTCCTATTCAACTCTATCCTTCCCTTATCCTCCAAATTCCTACTACTCCATTTATCTAGCCCCACATGAAGATGTCCCTGGACAAATCAGTCTGTTCCAAACCTCATTTACTAATTTTATAAAACTGTCTTACTTTCTGGAATATGGGCAACAGGTGAATATGCATAAGTGACTGTTAGAAAAGGGTAAATATGATTTTTTTTTTACTAAGGCAAGTGTAAGAGAGCTGCATATTCTTAACTTCAGATGACAGAATAGGGATATGAGATTCAGTACAGTGTCATGTTTAGTCTATTAACGCTGACATAAAATGAATTTGAAAAAAAAAATGAATGAAAGGTCAGAGATGATGATGTTAACCTCTAGTCCAGCAATTTCTGCTGAGTGTTGCAGCAAACTCTTGATCAGAGCTGTTTCCCCTTTATCCTTGCTCTATCCCTTTTGCTATATCACATTTAAATCCCTGCACTGCTTTACTGCCTATCAACTCGTGCAGCAATGTATGCTATGGCCCACCACCCTCGCTGTGAAGCACTAGTCTTCTTAAATCATTGTTAAATCACTTCACCTTATTGCTGACTCGTTTCTTTCCCCAATATTTTCCTTTGAATGCTCAACCTCTTATTTCTGTCTGACAATAACCCATGTTCAGATAACAGTGCATTTTTTCTATTTTCTTATTTTCTATCATGTTATCTTTATTATTAATTTTAAATGTCCCAAGCTGATTATTTTTTTAGTCATACACCGGCCCCTTCATTTCCTTTAACAATGCTGGCAGTATTTTGTTGTATTTTTCTGCCTACCTATTCTTCATTTCACTATAGGTCTTCCTTAACTGTATCACACACTCTCAATTCAGCCTTACTATTTGCCTGTTGAAAGAGAGGATGAACTCAAAATGGTTTGGGTCAATTTGCCCTATTAGGCCTGCAGCAATCTATTGGGTTTTACTATTCTTGTTCTCACTGCACTTTATAATTCAGCCAAGGATGACCAGGCCATAGTTATCAACTTAAGCTATTGCTTTCTATGCTTACCTTAGTACTTGTGCCGGTTATTGATAATATATATACCTGGCTGCATCCAAGCATGTAGCAACCAACTCTAATAAATCCTAGAAGCAATCATTGTGTGTCACCCAAGCCTGCTGACTCTTTGAAGTATGTGTTTTGTGGCATTTAGAAGTAAACATTGTGTTCCACGTGAACCTATTGACACTTTGAAGTGTGTGTTTGTGGCATCTGATCCAATCTCTCTTATTCTGTTTATAGCAAATGAGTAAGTGTGTGGAATGCAGCATCAGGGCCCACCTCCACTGGAATATGTGCCTGCTTTTGTAGAGTATATTGTGTGTAGTTTTCCTACCTGTTTAGCTCTCATTCTATTGCTATTATCCATAATTAGTGTATTGCTATCTTACTACTGTAGCTTTGTACTGAATTAAACAACAGTTGTGTACTACTCTTGGACTTTATTCTATTTTATTTTATTTTATACATTTGTTGACTGGGGTTGAGGGTTGATCACAGTAGACCACTTTCTGGTTCCTTTTGTGATCTTGCAGTGTTTAATTTATATTTTTCTCTACAACACTCTTACTATAGTTATTATACTGAATTCATATGCTATACAATACTATAGCTGTACATTAGCCTTGGAATAGACTGTATTAGGTAGTTTTTTTCCCTGCAGATTCAAGTTGTTGTATCAGGTTTGCATATGACTGAGATTTCTAGTGCACTTTCTCTATATCATAATTCATCCACCCAACATATCTTCTCTGCCTAACAAATAAATAGGCTCAATATATCATTCCTGCTCTCTGCACTTTGACCCACTTAGCCCTCCTTTATCCATAGTCATGCCTTTCTACACTTGGTATTCTGAGGAAGTCCATATAATGCCTAATTATCACTGACAACCAACTACGTTTGAAGCAAAGTAACATGATTTGTGAGGTGTAATTATTTGTTTTGCTTGAAGTCCACCCTCTTAGTTGAAATGATGGTCATCCAGTATCATATAAACTCACCCATACTTTCATAGCATCACATTAAATCAACATACGCTGAGGATGAAAAATATCATTCCACGAGTCAAGACTAAATCAAATAGCCCACTAACAAAATTTGGCCATGCTTAAATAAGTCAGTGAGTCAAAAGGCCCCAGACTACAAATCTTCCAGTGCCACTAAGTCTGCACATCCAGTTAGAAATGTCCTAGTTGTTCTTTAGCCCAGAAGGACGTGCAGCGAATCATATTGGTGCTTGCTATGCATGTGCCAAATGCAGGTAAGACTCTGACCTTAGTGACAGCTTACTCTCATCCAGAATGATGCCCAGGTATACACTGTCTTATACAACTGCATAAGCATCTGGTGTTATTCTAGGGGGTATGGTATGTATCAGCTTCAGTGAAGATAATTGACAGCCCAACTTGCTTCACCAAGTATGGGCTGTACCATTTATCTAGAGATTATGCACACTGGCCAAAGTGCTTTCTAACCCAAAGCACTTTTTTATTCAAAATCCAGCTTCTGGACATTCCAACACAACAAACAGGCTTAAAGTAAATTCCAGACTGAATTTCATCAAGGTTGCTTTGCTCACTGATATAGGTCTTAACAATAGACTGCCAGATCTTGATTCTCTGCTGAAACCTGAACAAACTCATGTCTGAATGCACCACACACATTTATAGGTCTATTAAAAGCACAACTGACTAGGGTAAGTAGGCTGAACACAGAAGATGAGATATTTAAAGAACAGGCAGAAGAGATGATGCAGGAATTTTATGAAAGTGGATATGATGTAGGAAAAGTGAAGGGGATTTATGAAGAGGTTTGTAATGAGAGATGTATCAATAGTAACCCCATATTTATAGATGGTAAAATTAGCTTTTCATTACCGGAGATTGATAAAAGTGATAAAGTAAGATATGAAATTACTTTTAACATAAAGACCAATGAAGTAAAGAGAATTACACAAAATAATTTGATAATTTTGATGGCAATGCCTGAGTTACAAAAGATTTGTGGTGATAAACCACATTTTGCTTATAGAAATCAAAAAAGTTTAAAAAGAAAACTATGTTATAAGGACTTTACACAAGTTAGTAATAAAAAACATTATAAATAAACCAGGTACTTCAAAATGTTTTAATTGTAGCTGTCGTGTAGACATCTATTCAGAAAGTGATACCTTTAGGCATCCTCTAACTGACAAAGAATACACTTTCTACTGCTCTGCAAACTGTAATACTACCAATGTGATATAGTTAGCTATTTGCATATCCTGTCCATCATTTTATGTTGGAAAAACTACAAGAAAATTAAAAGAACTCATAGTAGAACATAAATCAGATATTAGTTGATGCGTGAATGCCAATGCCTTAAGTAAACATATTTCAGATAAAGGTCAGGAACATCAGTTTAAGTTTAAAGCAATTGATGTAGTAATTAGTAGCAGTAGAGGTGGGAATATGAATAATATAGTCAAAACTAGAGCGTATGAATGGATAGTTAGGCTACAAGCAAATTTATCACCTGGTTTAAATAATGCTGTTAGTTTGAAACCAATATTAGTTCGGAAGCAGATTGAAAATTTGTAATTAATGCTATTAAGTTTTATACATAATAGATTGAAAGTTCTTTCTTTATATGTATTTAGGCTTTTATATAGGTTTTATGTGTTTTATAACAACTGTTTATAAAAAAAAAAAAAAAGCTGTTCTTAAAGGTTTCAATGAAAAATAGGGGTGGAGGGGTGGGGGAATGAATGGGTGTTTTGTGATAGGCCGGCTGTTATCATGTGTTTCAGAAAGCTCCTATTTAAATTGTGTATTTTTATTGTTAAATTAGTAGCACTGAGGAAGGGTATTTGTGACCCGAAAGCTTTGCAACAATAAAACTTTTTGGTTTCTTCTGACATTGGATTTAGTTGGTGGTTTAAGACTCACAGTTTGTTTTGACAGATTTGACCATCTCTCGAATCTGTTTCTTTAGAGTGACGGGCATCTTTTTCCATTATTTTGTCTGTTCTTTCTTAGCTTTGCAGAGAACTTTTTTCCTGTTGTGGAATAACCTGTTTATGCTAGGGGTCCACCAGGGTAGTTTATTTTTGCCAAGGATTATAGGTTTGACTCAGACAGGGACTGCTTCCTCTATGCAGCTATGAATGTGGTCGCACAATGCTTTTGTGTACAGCTCAGAGTTTGCCTCAGTGTTATCTGGGTTCAGAGGAGTTTGACGTTTAATAAGCTGTCACTTAGTTTGTGGTGATTGGCCTTAGCAAAGTTTTTAACAGGTTTGGAGTTTGATGGCAGTTCTAGGTTAGTTTTAATAATAAAGTAGGTGATTTTGTGGACAGATCTCAAATGGGAGGAGTTAATGCATGAGAGGGAGCAGCATTCCCTCATGTTTGTGAATACTAGGTTTAGCATATTTGTACCTCTAGATGAGGAGCTAACTAGTTGCTCCACGATGTTTGCATTGACAAAGTCCAAAAACCTCTGAGCAAGTGAATTATGGGTCGTGTAAGTCTCCCAGTTTTTGGAGGTGTAGTTGAAGTCACCCATAAATATGGTGTTAGGCTGAATATTAAGAGATTCCAGTACATTTAGTTAGGAGGTGTGGTTTTCCAGGCTCATGTTAGGGGATCTGTAACTAGCAAGGATATGATAGAGGGTTGCACCTATGATTAGTTGGGAATGGAGCAGCTTAAGCGAGTCATATTATTGGAAAAGTCTAGTAGTGCATTTGTCCTTTATTAACTCTGAGACACTTCCTCCCTTTGTTTTATCCTGAGTTGAGGGGATCGAAATGTATGAAAGGTACTATAGCCTTTGATAGCCAGGGTGCTTTCCATGGTTCTCAACCATGTTTCCATGTATATAATAAACCAGCTCAGCTCCCCAGACACTGCAAACTTTAATAGACTAAATGAGCAAAAAAACACATAATAATTATTATGTGTTTTTTTGCTCGTTTGGTCTATTAAAGTTTGCAGTGTCTGGGGAGCTGAGCCGGTTTATTATTTATAAGTTTATGGTGTTACATTGTGTCGGCTGGATGTTTCTATGTATGTCTGCATTCTCCATGGTGAGCAGTGCTTCCAGGGAGTATAGTTTGTTTTTTTATTTAAACTCCTAGCTTTGAGCAGCAGAACCTTTAGATAGTTGTGAGTGACTTTTATTATGTTGGAAGGATTAACAACTTGGCATGATCAAAAAAGGCACTATGGAGATATATAACATTTTTACCATTATCTGGAAGACAAGTGGTGACAAGTGCAAATTGTCTCTGGCAAAGCATTGTGGTTTGTTGATAATGCCTCCCCAGGCTGACAGATGTTTGAATCCCCTTGTTGTGATACCAGAAAATAAGCCAATTGTTGAATTCAATCATTTTTTGCTGATACTGTGACATCATCATTGGCGAATGTAAGATGCTACTCAAGGCTAGAGTCATACCTCCCAGGACACATATTCAGACAGCTCCATCATGTCTCTCTTCATATTGTCCATTGAGGTATGTGGTCATTTATGCCCACATGGACTATGACTATGTCATACTGGTACTTGTGGTTTAAAGACCAAAGTCCACGAGTGATCTGGTGGATCCTTGCTCCAGATAGACAGCTCACTTTGATCTTCTTCTTGTTTAGCCTGCTAAGAGAGATCTCAGTATGTCTTACATTGGAATCCCCAATAACTAGAATGTTTGGCTGTGTGGTGTGTTATTTTATGGGCTTGGAAGTGGAGCTACTAAGATTTTCAGACTTATTTGTTGTGTGAGGTGCTGTCTTTTTTGAGTGTGTGTGGGGGGGCATTGAGTGATGCTTTTAGGAGGGCTTAGACATTTGGGTAGATTACAAGTGAGTACACTTGCATATGTAGGTCTATGTATTTGTTCCTTAGTGTTGGTAGTAAGTGTTTTGGGTGTAATGCTGACAACCTGATTTGCATTTTTCATGTGTATATGAGAGAGCTTAGCCTCTGATGACATTTTGTATTTACTCTCACATACTGTGTTTGTTCTAAAATGAAATGGTCATCAATGAACATGAGGCAGTTACTAGACTGCCTCAGGATGCCCATATTCACCATGCCAGAAACAGAGATGACAGGGAAGCACCTATTTATTATATTATCTCCTTAGTAGAAGAGCAGGACTAGGGGAGAGTCACTTAAAGGTCTAAGTGAGAGAGTTTAGTAGCGCACTATTAGATGATGTGCATGCCCACTGTGCAAACTGTCAACTCTTTGAGCAGCTATGAACAGTGGGAAACTATGGAGATTTTTTCCTATAGAGGATTTTAAACTGGAAAGGTCTGCTTATACTGTCTTTGCATGATGATCAAATGTGAGACTTTTATACTAGCAGGATGAAAGACTTTTATATGGTTAAACCCTCAGGCTAATCATGTATACACACAATAAGCCTTCCACCAGCAGTTCCCAGCCTGGATGGCTTGAATCAGCCCTCTGATGCCACCAAAGTGCAGAAAAGCCCTTTTAATGTAAAACAAACTGGATTTGAGCTCAAGTGCAGTAACACATGCTTTATAACAAAAGGTAGAACTCCTACAGTATCAGGAATCCTTGGAAATAAGTTCACAAACACTGAGAAATGTTCCCAAATACAGATATACCAGCAGGATGAAATGCTTTTACACAGTTAAGCTCTCAGACCAATCAGATAAACACACAATAAGCCTTCCACCATCAGTTCCCAACTTGGATGGGTTGAATCTGTTCTCTACTCCAACCTGAGTGCAGGAAAATACTTCTGATGTAAAACAACATGATTTTGAGTTCCAGCACAGTAACAAATGCTTTACAACAGGAAATGTGTTTTTTTTTCTTCTTTAAATCCACCCTTCTATTTGTCTGTGTGTTCCACACATCCCCCACATCAAAATGCTTATGATGTTGACCTTAATCTAACCATAGTGTGGCATCTGACTTGAATGTTCCAAATATGGCCATCCCTAACTAATTTCTGTGACATTCCATTATTTACTGTTTCTTATTCAGCCCACCACTGGATTATCCTCTGTCTCCAGTCAGTGAGCCAGTTAATCAACTACCTTTTTAGTTTGCATCATATGCCAAGACCCATTAATTTCCTACCACACCTCTTGGAGATATATTGCTAAAGCCCTTGAAATGCAGATACATCACATATATAGTCCCAACCCCCCCCCCCCCAGTGCTGATCAGGTTATAGAAATGGATCATGCTTCTCAGGCAAAACTTCTATAGTATGAAGTCACACTTTGCTGTCTGGCATGAGATTTAATCAAGTTAGTTGTACAGGCACTATAAACATTGTAATAGTTGACGAATAACCAGCTTGAATCACATAACTAAGTGTATGAGATCCTGAACTGATTGCTTTATTTGTCATACTGGTTGTGGTCATGTCTGCTTCACTTTGCCTCACTTCAACCATCTTCACTACACTCCCATAGCCTACCCTGCTCCTTTCCATACCTCCATCTTTTCTTTTATAGTTATCTTATGACTTCCTTTCCCAGCTACACAACTAACTTTAAGTCTCTGTTCCTCCCTCTGTGAATGAAAACCCTTATCCTCCAACAATAGTTATACATTTCTTCATTATGACTCCCTATCTACTCTTTCTTAACACTATTAACATAGGACAGTAGAAGCAATACAGACACATCATATGAGGTACATATCCATATCAGTGTGTATCTTTATTTATCTTCAAATAAGTGATTATTGGAAATGTAATAATTTTTCAGTCACATATATACACATATATACATATATGTGCATACATATTCATACATACAAATATTTCATGTGCAGACAATAATGCACTTCTAGCCTGCCAGTATATCCCAAAACAGTTATTCCCATAATAAGTGCCCAGGTTGTTCTTATAAATATCTAAACTAGTGCTTGCTTTAGTGTAACTTGCTAGTCTATTCCATGCATCAGCTACTCTCTCTGGGAATCAGTTAGTACACTTCTCATTCCTATAGAATCTTTGACATAGGTTGTCTGTTGACTCTCTACTACATTTTGATAACCCACACACATTCCCAGAGGTAGTTGTCTCTAAATCCCCTACATACCTGACTAAGGTATTTTCTTAAATATCTATATGAGACACTGTACAAATTCAGATATTTTAAGTATTTTATAATAACTTAAATGTTCACATCCTTGGATACCCTTGGAATGTATTTCTGCTGTACTCTTCCCAGTTTACTCATCCTTGTTTTCTTATAAGGTTTCCATATTGCTATTCCATACTCAAGTTTGGTTCTAATATAAAAACAAACAATGATTTCATCATTTCTGATTTTTTAGATTTTTATATAACTTTTTATACGACCTATGGTTCTATAACAATCATTAACCAATTAGTTGCTGTGATTAGAAAAACTCAAAGCTGGATCTATCCATATACCCAGATCCTAAATGAATCTATAGTTTCAGTCATGGTATGATGTATTATGTAGTCATCCTTCAGTTTAGGTCTCCCCAAATCTCATCTGATTAGTTTTTGATGTATTTATCAGAATATTATTTTCCTGTGCCAAATGGTCAATTTATTAAAGTTCTTTTCAGACATGCTGGATTTGTAGCACTTGTAATCAGTTAATCATTTTCAGGTCATATGCATACAGACTGTAGAACACCTCAGATGAAAAAGATAGATCTTAAAGATGCAATCTAAGCAAGCCCAGGCCCTGAACAGAGCCCTGTAGGACACCCTGAATATAACCTCAAAGTTCATCTGTCTAACTCTTGTATGATACTTGTCATGTTCTATTTGAAAGCTATGCAGCTATCAATCTTATCAAGAGTATATCAATATCTACCTGTTCTAATTTATTGATCAGTGTTTTTTGTATGACCCTGTCAAATGCTGAAGGTTAGATCTGTATAAATTACATTGCTGCACAATTTTTCATTCATAGTTGTTATTATATTTTTATAGAACATCATGTCACAGGTGGCAAAATATCTAGTTTCAACATATGCATGCTGATATATAGTTTTAAGTCCCAACTTTTCCATTTTTGACAATAACTTTTCCAATATAACCTTCTCCATAATTTTTCCACAACAAGAAAGTTGGTAGAATTATATTGTCACAATTTAATCTTTATAACCCCATGATCACTGCACATCAAAGGTGGTAAAACCTGACATGAAATAACAATAAGTTCTTTAGGAACACAGTGTCTAGTATGTTTCATGCCCTGGTAGGCTTTCTTTAACAATCTGAAGCAACTGCTGCTCCTGAGCATATGTTGTAAATAATTTCCTTACTAATGTTGTAAAAATACTATTCTAGTCTGTTTCTGGTAAAGGTATGTCCCCAGTGACAATTATTCTTTCCTCCTGTATTTCATGCAAGAAATGTATGAATTCCTCTGGATCATTAGCAGTCGACTCTGATGATATAAACAGTTCCAACAATTGTTATATGTTCCAAGGTTGTCTTTATTGTCACAGTTACACAATCTGCAGCATTGGTGTTATCACTGAACACATAATAGTCACATGTCCCATTACAATCTTTAATCCCTATCATAACACCTCCAACCTGTTTTTTTGTTAGAATGTTTGTTGTAGTAAAAATAATCATACCCTGACAGAACTGGTTTCCAGTCATTCCAGTATAAACAGTCATCACACTCAACCATTCCACCCTAACACAACCTCCCTATGTCCTTATATAAAAAAACGCAAAATAAATAAACATAACCCTAAATAAACCCTACATTTCATCACTGGCCACTCTTCAGCTGTAATTGTCTATCAAACATTCAAAAAAAGATGATAATACATCCAGGCAAGTTTAATTTTCCAATGCACTTTATGAAGTTAATAGCCATATAGAATTTTCCTCAAACCCAATGCCAACCCACTCACATCTTTCAGAGCTTTCCTCTGAAAACAACATTCCTGCCAAATGTGAAAAGCAGGCCTTCAGACTCCCAAGCTTGACTTACTAAATCCAGGCAAAATAAAAACATATTAAATTAGATAGACTCTCTCTCTCTGGTACTAACCATCTAGTTATCATTGAATCCCAGATGCAAAATGGCAATCTCAACATTAAACTCCACTGGTTACAGTTGTGTATATGATGCCCAACCATCAGTGTGGGCACCTTATTACGCTATAAAATATGACATGGTAGCATACTCTACCTCTTTCAATGACCATCACATGCACTGTGCTTCTTTCCTTAGCACATAACTCCTCTCACTGTACTCACTTAACTATTGTCTACCATCTTTGCTTAGCTGTTCCTAACAGACTTAAACAGATGATATTCCAAGAACTACAGATATTCCAACCTTACAAAACTTATAATTCTAGAAAACTTTAACATTGACCTCTAGATTCCCAGAAATGTAAAATTAATTATTTCATTAATGACCAAAACATTTCTCAAATAATTCTTACCCAACAAATCTAAATTTCAAATGCACCACTCTGTAATTGACATCATTGCAAACAATTCCATGCCATATCTTTTAAAATATTCTCCAGCTATATGGAAAATAAGACAGACACACCAAAACTCATCAATTTCTGACCAAAATATAGCTGAACTAAAACCAGAAGTCACATTAACTAACTGGGTCCAGTCCTTAGCAACACCAACCCCACCATGGTCACTGAAATATTGGTCATCAGAACTGGTGTGCCTGCATTAGAAACACTTGTCTGTCATCTGCAGATTGTACAATGCCAAGCCCTGACTTTGAAATATCACAGAACTACACAACCTGGTAGATATGGAAAAATTCTTCAAGTCCCAATAATACAGACACATTTATTATCCTGAGAAACCAAACAGAAATGGTTATTGGAAGACATCAAATTTTCAGTCTCCATTCACAACAAACCTCCTTAGAAAAATCTCAAATACCTGGGTAAACTAATAAAGCAAGTAATTGAACAAAACTTAAAGAAAGTAAGTAGAGGAAGTCTTTATTAAATGTTCGACAGGTCTGCTTTCATAAAGAGATTAAATAGATTTTCACCTCCAGCCATTACTAATTTTATGCCATGAACATCTACCTTACCCCTTATACCATATTCTATGTCTCTGCACCAGAACATTGCCACCTGCATGGAAGTAAGCCAGAGTTAGCTTAAGACCCCTCTTAGAAATTCTTAAGCCCACTTAGGTCAATAATTTCAGTCCATTTTTTGTCTGTCATTCTTTATAAGAACACTAAAACCTTAAAAGACTATTTTTATACCACTGCCAGTCTGTGAAAGGACATGAGGGTAGGCATAACATGATCACAGTATGATTATCTGGTCAGTACTATCGCTATGGGATTTTGCATGCCCTAGAAGTGGTCCAGGTTACTATCTGGCAGCCTGAGCTATAAAACATTGGAGTACTCCAAATGAGAATAGAGTGAACACTGGATAACAGCAGTAAGGTTGTCAGCTGGCACTCTTGTTTTCTTTAACAGTTGATGAAAGCTCAGGGTCTCTGATCATGACCCTTCAAATCAATGCTAAACTGTTCCCTCCGTGTGTAGTTATACAAAGGAGCAGAGCAGCAGAGGAGTATGATTATGAATTAAAATATCACACTATCATTCTAGTAAAATGTTTTTAAAAGGTGTTTAAAAGTGGTCAATCCACGAGCAGTATGCACCAAGGAACTGCAACACAAAGCAGCCCAGCCAAATAGGGCAGCAGGTCCTGTTATGCAGGACAATTTAAACTCTACACTTAAAAGTCACAGTCAGTCAGAAAAATAACTCAGTTAAGCCTAGTGGAAGTAAACAGTGCAGGACAATAGTAAATTCAATAGCCTCGCTAGCCCAAAAGTATCCCAAGCAAACAAAATTGGCATAGTTAACAGTGTTAACAGATGAGCAGTAAATGCAACTGACAGTCTCACAGATGGAATTAAATTAAATGAAAAAAATTTCCTAAAGCATTTGGTGTTGGTAAGTAGGTCATATCTAGTTAGAACTAGTCAGTTTATTAGCAGTGTCTAATAAGGAAATGTAGCACAAAACAATCCAGCCAAAGAGGGCCTTTACCCATTAGTATATAATATTCAGTTTCTACCTGATCATTTTCATTTTATCATACTTATGCAAATAAACCTGAAAAAACATATATAACTGTAACATTTACAGAAGTAACAGCAAATGCTAAAAAAATAAGGCAAAATAAACAATTCTACAAAATATGATACTCCTTATATAATCTAAATATTACATATACAAAGTTATTAGACATTGAATACTTATATACATTGTTTATTGTCAATTGTCATCCACTTGATTCCATTCTGTTCTGCCCAATTCTAATAAATGTACGGTTGTTCTTTTGGCTAGAATGAATCTTTTAGTTATCATAGCAGTCAACATATTAAAATACATTTGATCTTTGTTACTTTATTATACATGCAATTTCACACAGATTATAATATGTGAGTATTTGTGTGCATGTTGATAAATACAACCTCCTTAAACATTTTTGAAATTGGTCTTGAGTTTTGTTAATAAGAACATAATTATTTTCACACTTGAATGTGTTTTTTATTCTGTTTAGGTATGTTTATTTGGTAAGAATATTGATTTGTGCTAAGTGCACTAATTTCCACAACTTAATGAAATTATTAGTTCTACTTAATGTCCCAAGGGGTAATATCTGGCTGCAGGATATATTTCAGTTTAGCTTTATTGTCTTAGTTATCATTTTTGCCTTAATACAGCGTAACAATATTGAGTTCAGTGAACTCATTTTTAGCTTGCAACAGAAACTGTAAATGAAATTGTCATATCATATCATGAAACTAAAGGTATTATGCTATTTTTTTAATCAAAACTTGTAATACAGACATCATCATATCAATAAAAGTTACTAATAAAAGCTCCAAGATTATTATGGGTATCTATAAAAATGACATTTTACAACCTGAGCTTTAACAAAAAAAAAAAAAGTATGTACTGTAGGTTTGTGTGTTTGTGTGTGGGGGGAAGGTTTGCGTATGTGTCTGTGTGTGGTGTATGGTTAGTGTAGGAGTTGCAATTTTGAAATTCGCACTTCTGGAGGTTTGGGATTTTAAGGTTTTGGCTTTATGATCTCTAGATTCTGAAATTCGATATTTCAGGATTTCGAGATTATAAAGTGAACCTATATATATATATATATATATATATATATATATATATATATATATATATATATATATATATATATATATAGGAGTGCTACAGAATCATGAAAGCCCAAAATACTGAAGACAAAATCCTGAGACCAAAATCCTGAAAGTTCAAAATCTTGAAAACTCAAAGTCCTGAAAACACACAGGATACCAACACTTACTATAGTCCAGCACAAGTACATACAGAAACAAATAAAACACAAACTATATTACTCTTCCCCAAGTATAAGCAGGGGGAGCAAGCCCCCCTGTGACCCCCACACCCCCTGCTGCTTAAATATATGAACTCCGAGATTGCACTTAGTGTACTGAAGTGCAATCTTGGAGTTGTTATATTTAATTAGCAGGGGGTGTGGTGCAGGGGGCTTGCCCCCCCTGCATATAGTTGAAGGGTAATATGTTTCTGTATGTACTTGTGCTGGAATATAGTAAGTGTTGGTATCCAGTGTGTTTTCAGGATTTTGAGTTTTCAGGATTTTGGTCTCAGGATTTTAGTCTTCAGGATTTGGGCTTTCAGGATTCTGTAGTGCTCCCATATATACACATATATACATGTTTCCGGTTAAAGGCTTACTGTGCCTGCTTATTTGAACTGTTTTTCTGATATTGGTGCGCCTTGTCTGCTATAGCATAGACTAGAGTCAGGCCTGCTGAATCTAGCTTTGTTTGCATAACTTGAGCACTAATGCAGGCCATCTTTTTTGGAGAAGGTTCCCTTGCACCCTAGTGGCAGGAGTGTGCGGTTAGAACTTGTCTGACTGAAGACTGCTGAAACAGGGCTCAGTTTTGAGTTTTTTACTGGTTAATTGGGTAATTTGTTTAAATCAGTTTGCTCTTTTTCTATTGTTATTAAAAAATTGCACTTTATTCATCTGCTTTTACTGTAATTGTGTTTCTTCCCACTTTATTACCTTATTTTGCTTGTGCTTCTTCTTAAAAGTTCTCAATTGTATTATTCTGTTGCAGTTATTACTGCTTGGTAGTAGCCTGATTAAATTGTAACTGTTATTCTAAGCCTTTTGGTTTAAGCACTTGGGCTTCAGACCAGTTGTTTTACATTAAGAAGGTTTGTGGACTGCATTGTTGTGGTATGACAGGTAGCTTACATCCTTCTATTATTTATTTATTTGTTATTTATTTATTTTACATTTGTTAACCGGGCTAGTCCAACTGGATACATGTCCATTTTCAGTAGAGGCCCGGGGAGATAAGCTCCACATTAAGTAAATAATACAGATCAGCATAAAAGAAAAAAAGAAGAATTTTCAAATAAGCACTTAATATTGAGAGAAGTGAGTACAGAGTTTATGACAGGAGTACAGTACTATAGAGAAAGAGAGTGCAGAGTTTAGCACAGCAGTACAGTACTATTGATACAAAGTCTAACACAGAAATACAGTCCTATTTACATAGTAAAGGGTATGACATTAGTGAGTACAGAGTTTAATACAGCAATATAGTACTATTTACATGGTAAAGGGTATGATACTCAACATACTGTATGTTAGGAATGAAGGCACAGATTTAAAAAGTGAATTCAGGTAGTCTTAAAGTATAACTTAATGCACAAGAGAGTTTGTGTATATGCATTTAAAACAGAATGTTATACTCATAGTAAAAAGATAGTTAGTCTGTATACAGATGGTAGAGTTTTGCTAATAGCCGAATGAGTATACAAAGATCAAATACAGTGATATTTCCCTGGGAGTA
Source organism: Protopterus annectens (assembly GCF_019279795.1). Classification (NCBI taxonomy): domain Eukaryota; kingdom Metazoa; phylum Chordata; order Ceratodontiformes; family Protopteridae; genus Protopterus; species Protopterus annectens. The sequence goes on along the minus strand of NC_056742.1, from coordinate 425,903,600 downwards.
GGAAAGTAAAAAAAGGGGGTTAAGTGAAAGATTACTCATTCCACACAATGGGTTTTGGGTGCAAGGTATACAGTGATGTTGTACTGGGGAGTATCAGTCAGGGTTAGTACAAGGGCATAGCCATTGTGTTTTTAGGAAGATTTTTAGTTGCTTTTTGAAGAGTGGTAATGATGACTCAGATGCAAGTATGCTGGGAAGCCTATTCCAAGTCTTCCCCACAAAGTTTGAGAAAAGAGAATCACCTGCTCTGTTGTGGGATTTCTGGATGGTGACCAGTAGTTTATTTGCTGAGCGAAGAGTAGTAAGATTACCCCAGGGAGAGATGAGGCTACTGAGAATAGGAGTATTACTAGGATGGTACAGAATCTTATGCGTAATGGTGAGTTGTTGAAACTCTAGCTTATTTTGCATTTCTAGCCATCCTAGCTGTTTGAGATTTTGACAATGGTGAGTTCTAAATGGGGAGCCAGTAGCAAATCTGGCAATATTGTTATAGGAAGTGGTTAGCTTATTAAGGTTACTTTTGGAAGGATTAGTATAAATGGGGGAGGCATAGAGGAGAGTAGAGATCAGATGGGTCTGGGCAATGGTAGTTTTGGCTTCATGGGTAAGGAAAGGTTTTATCCTATATAAGGAACCAAGTTTTCTGTTCACTGTTTTAATAGTAGAGTTGATGTGTGAGTCAAAGTTAAGGTTGTGGTCGATTGTTATACCTAAGAGTTTGATAGTAGGGTCAGGAGCTATAATTGTACCATTATTGGATGTAATAGTGAAATGTAGTGGGGTGGATTTTAGAGCTGGAGTAAATAGCAATAGTTTGTTTTTTTTTGGCATTTAGGAAGAGGCATCATTGTTGGAACCAGTTTTCCACTAGGTTAAATACTGTTTTGGTGATGGATTGGAGTTCAGAAGCAGTTGGGGCTTTACAAATTAAAGTGGAGTCGTCTGCATATTGTATGCAGGTAGCCAGAGGTAGATTTATACTAAGGTCATTTATGAATATAGAGAAAAGTAGAGGTCCGAGGATAGAGCCTTGAGGGACACCCAAGGTAATAGGGAGATGTTTGGACAGCTGATTGTCCCATAGGACAGCCTGCTGTCTATTATGTAAGTAAGACTTAAACCATAGTAATGTCTGTGAGTCAAGTGAAAGATTTGAGTATGTTAAGAAGTATTTGATGATTAACCATATCAGAAGCTTTGGATAGGTCTAAGAAGAGTGCAGAGGCATTCTAAGTTGGGAATTGCTGATTGAAGGCTCAGTGTCTGTTATTCTAAAAGCGCATTAGTTCTGGTTTAAGCACTTGGGCTTCAGGCCAGTTATTTTACATTAAGAAGGATTGTGGTCTGCACTCTCGTGGGAGGAGAGGCTAGATTCTGCCCTTCTGAGCTGGAAATTTCTGGTTAAAGGCTTATTGTGCCTGCTTATTTGAACTGTTTCTTTCTGAAATGTATGAGCCTTGTTTGCTGTAGCCCAGAAGTTAGTAGTTTATTGGCCATTTTTGGGCTAATTTCTATCTCTTTTATTTCCCTGATATAAAAACCACATTTGCGCGGTTTTGCACGCTGGGCAGTGCCGGTTAGCTAGGGTTAAACTATTCCTGGCTCCACAAAGTCTACTCTTCAATTTTTCCTTTGGAACTAGACAAACTTTCAACTTAAACCATTCATTTCACAGGCCAGCACTTGCTCAAAACTCATAGCAAGCACTAATTAAGCCTAGCACTAAACCCCCCTATACTGTCCAGAAGGACAAGGTTCTCTATTCGTCCCTACCAACCAATCAGTAAAACAGCTCACTTTACCTATTCAGGCATGTCCAAGGGGCAGTTTCAGGTGTACTCTCCAGTCCAACTGGTGAATCTGGGCATTTTGAGGCAATGTTACAACTGCCTGATGTACACAGACAACCCTCTCCTCCTACCACCAAACACTAATATATGCGAGAGATGCAATTATACAGCCAGGCTGGAGGCAAAGCTCTCTCAAACCAAGACTAGAACTGATAGTCAAGAGAAGGGAAATACTTGCAACACACAATCCAGTCTCACATAGACCTATTAAACCAACACCGACAAATAACACACATAAATACATGAAAACATACCTGGAGTCTCTAAATAAAAATCTGCAAAAGCAACAGAGACCTCCAAAGCAGACATCTAAGCAACCTCCACACCCCATCACAAACTATGAAACACATACGTCACATAATTAGTGTGCCACGCAATCACAGCCCTTAAGGCAAAATAATATACCCACCACACTAGTAATAGGCGACTCTATAGTCAGGCACACTGATGTCCCACTAATTAGGCTGGACAAGGAGAAGGTTACTGTTAGCTGCCTGTCAGGTGCCAGGATCTGCCACATAACACAAGCACTCAGGCCACTCCAGAACAAGTACAAATGCGACTCTGTCATTGTCCATGTTGGTGTGAATGATCTGAGATGTACCTCCCTGGACTACATGAAAAGAGACATGGAAGAGCTCTCTGATCATGTAGCCCAGGCCGGTATGACCCTGACCCTGAGTAGCATGCTGCCCTCACCAAGAATGATGCCACAGTTTAAAGAAAAAATGATCAATTTCAACAACTGGCTAAGTTTCTGGTGTCATTCAAAGGGGATCCAGTATCTGTCTGCCTGGGATGACATGCTCGACAAGCCACGTTGCTTCACAAGGGATGGCTTGCACCTGTCACCCTTAGGCTTTCAAATACTGGCCAAGGCTTTGGCCGCCCCCATAGTGCCTTTTTTAGGCAAGGCTCAAAAGACAAACCCGCCACTGTAAATAGCACAAGTAATCAAAATCTGAGGGTAATGCTACTCAATGCCAGAAGTTTAAACCTCAAAATGCATGCACTCAAGGCACTCCTCAGTATGGAGAACATCCATATCTGTGCAGTAACAGAAACCTGGTTTAAGGCTCCAGAGAGCACCCCAGCACTACCAGGCTATAACTCATACCATACTTTTTGGCCACAGAACCCGGAACGAAACACAAAAGGCAAGGGTGTATCCATATTCATCAAGGATACTCACACCTCCAGGCTAGTGGTGCAGCACGATGCCACAGAGATCATCCATGTGCAACTAACAATGGGCAAAACTGCAGTTCAAACTGTAGCTTGCTACAGATCACCCACCATGACCCAGGACCCCCATTCCATGTTTCTGGAGACACTGGAAAATATGAAGGTTCTACCAAATGCCCTAATATTGGGTGATTTCAATTACCCAAACATTAACTGGGAGAACTACTCAAGTACTAACTCACTTGCCCAATGCTTCCTAGAATTTATAAACTCGAATGCTCTGGATCAACTGGTCAACACCCCCACCAGAGGTGACAACATATTGGACCTGGCCATCACCAACATGGTCAACCAGTGTTCCACACCGGAGGTCAACCCCTCATTGGTTAGATCAGGCCATAGACTAATCACTCTGGATATCCACATTCTGCCCCCACACCTAATCAAGGAAACTACTATGAAAACCTTTTCAAAAGCAAACTTCACATCACTTAAGACTGAGGTGGAAAGGTTCACAGCCCCCATGCTAAAGGACAATGCTGTCCAAGCTGCTGAATCCCTTACAAAGGCACTCTATGAGCACCTGCAAGAATGTATGGATTGCGTTATCCCAAGCAAAACCAAGACTCAATCCTCCAGGAAAAGGAAACCAGTCTGGCAGACCCCCTCCAATAAACAAGCTATACAATAGAAGGAGGAAACTAGTAAAGAAAAGAATAAAATCCCAAAAAGGAAAGACATCCCTGATCAGTATCAGCAACAAACTACGATCCCTCATAAAATCATCCAAGGCTAGCATCGAAAGAAAAATTGCCAAGGACTCCAAAGATAACCTCAAAGCGTTCTTTAGCTATGTCAAGAACCCAAGTGGAAACTCTCAGATCTGCTCTGAGTTACTGCAGCATGGCACAAAATACACTGAACCAACTGATATTGCCAACATTCTGGATGACAGGTTTAGGGCAAACTTCACCCCCCTCTCACCCCCTAAACGGCCCATAACCATACCAGAAGAATATAGAGCCCCAGAAATCACTGACACACAGGTTAAAACAGCCCTATCCAAAGCCAAAAACACAGATTCAATGGGACCGGACAGTGCCCCAGGCTGTGTCTTACACGAGCTCCAAAATGAACTAACCCCTCACCTAAACACACTGTTCAAACTCAGCCTCTCTACAGGTTATGTACCCATAGAGTGGTGTACAGCAACAGTTATCCCACTCCACAAAGATGGAGTCACAATGGACCCCGGGAATTATCGGCCTATAAGCCTGACTAGCCTGGTCTGCAAGGCTATAGAGCGCATCATCATGAAACTCATTAAGAGAGACATTGGGAACCTCCAAACATTGGACCCTACCCAGTTTGGCTTTGTTAAGGGCAGATCATGCCTCCTAAACCTAGTGGACTTCTTTGAGACAGTCACCAAGGCTTTAGATGAGGGAAAGGAGGTCCACACAGCCTATCTACACCTTGCAAAGGCTTTTGACACCATTCCCCATTCTAGTATTATAGATAAGCTCACCAGTCTGAACATAAACCCCTACGTCACAAGATGCGTTGCCAATTGGCTCACAGATAGAACCCACATGGTGATGGTTGCAGGCTCTAGGTCTGACTCTAAACCGGTTACAAGTGGCATCCCCCAGGGCTCAGTCCTGGGACCCCTCCTGTTCAGTATATACTTCTCAGAGGTACAGGCAAGCACATGAGGACTATGGCTGACCAAGTTCGCAGACGACTGTCAACTGGGGGCCATAATTGACTCTCCAGATGATACAGACATTCTCCAGAAGTGTCTCACTGAGATGGATGCCTGGTGTCAAAATCATGGCCTCAAGCTAAATGCCAAAAAGTACTTAGTCATCCCCTTTGGAAAAAAACAAAGTACCCGCGAGCTACCACATATGTAGTAGTCCTCTAAATACAGAAAATGTAATAAGGGATCTGGGGACCCAAGTAGATAGTAATCTCTCCTTTGATAATCATATTGCCAAGGTGGTCAGAAAATCCTTCTATGTGGGCCACCTAATCACAAAAGGGTTTACATCTAGAACAAAAGAGGTTATTGTGCCCCTCTACTCATCACTCATCACACCCATCATAGAGTATAACGCCCCATTTGGGATGTACCTTACAAGACACCTGTAACAGCTGGAAAGACCACAGAAGTACTTCAACAAGAGGATTACTGGCCTCAAACAGATGCCCGATGCAGCCTGACTGAAGAAACTCCAGCTGTACTCGGTTGCATACCACTTACTCAGAGGTGATCTCTACCTGACATACAAGGCCATATCCAACCCAGAATTGATGGACATGCTCCACCTTAAAAAAAACAAATCCCCGAGAGCCACATGTTCTAGGGATCTAAAGCTCACCACAACGATAAACAGGACGTGCTGGAGGGATAGATTTCTGTCCCAGAGACTCCTCATGCTTTGGAACAGGATTCCAATCTACATTAGGCTGAGCCACTCACTAACACACTTCAAGAGAAACCTTGACGAGTGGCTGGGAAACAAAAAATTTACTCCAGGGATCACTGCTGGACAGAGGCATAGGGAACTAATGGCTCTGCTGGACAGAGGCACAGGGAACTAATCTAAGGGGGCGGCAGAAGCCAACACATTCTGGCTACGCTTATAGATGCCCTTGGGCAGATAGCCTAGTACTTACCTATGATCCTATGAACCTATATATTTGTGTATGTATGTATATATACCTTTAGTTTCATGATATGATATGATATGATATGATATGACAATTTCATTTACAGTTTTAAACCATAGACATGTATACTTCGAATTTAAATAAATAACTCTTTCCAAAACACAACTTATAATTAAACTATTACCTATGAACCTATGAACATATATATTTGTGTATGTATGTATATATACCTTTAGTTTCATGATATGATAAGATATGATATGGCAATTTCATTTACAGTTTTAAACCATAGACATGTATACTTCTAATTTAAATAAATAACTCTTTCCAAAACACAACTTATAATTAAACTATTATATATATATATATATATATATATATATATATATATATATATATATATATTACACACACACACATATATATATATATATGTGTGTATATGTGTGTGTGTGTGTGTGTGTGTGTGTGTGTGTGTGTGTGTGTGTGTGTAGTACATTATTCAAGAGTCAAAGCCTAACATCTTTTGTCTTTACTCACTTTGATATACCCAATTCTGGATGCATTTTTCTGTAGAAATTCTTGAAAATATATATCATTTGCGTACCCTGTTATATAGGTAAAGTAACTGCAAACCAAAATATGTCTGGGATTCACAAATGTTTACCGCAAGCAAAAAGTCTTAACATATCAATTTTTCCAGTTGTGGTAATTCTTTTCATTTCTAAGACTGCCCCATTGTAGGAGTCCACAGCATGGAGGGTAGTCCTACTGGTAGAGCTGCATTCTAACATCACAATTCAGGGAAGTGGCTAATGCTGATCAACTGAGTGCTCTCCTCAAGAAATACCACTGACTCCTTATGAATGCTGCCTTGTAATTCTGAGACTCACTGAACAGTGTAAAATTTCACTGTTGGAGGAAAAAGTGAATGTTGTGAAAAGATGGCAGTTACCCTTTCACTCTTATGGAAGAGCAAGTAAATTCAGGGAAGACATGGGGATGGAGGGGTGTGTGTGTGTGTGTGTGTGTGTGTGTGTGTGTGTGTGTGTGTGTGTGTGTGTGTGTGTGTGTGTGCGTGTGTGTGTGTGTCTGTGTTTGTCTGTGAGAAAAAGCATTGAGGAATGCCTTTGCCAGTGAGATATATTGCCCAACAGGAAAAACACTGCCATCACCAGGACAAATAGTGCTAAGGTAAGCCAGAAACATGATAATGTGCTAATAATGAGGTCTTTCTCATTGCAGCCACAGCTGTCTCTGAAATTCATTTTCACGCCATTACAAAAATTGACCTGCCTGCAGTATGCAATTTCCATGAGCAGTGAGGATGTTTATGAATCCTGGGGTATGATAGAATATTTATTTGCAAATATCTACTTTTTATTGGAAAGTGACAATTACTTCAAAAATATTCTTAATGTTAATACTTTTTCATCGGAATGTTGGTATTGTAGTGACCTGTCCTGAAGTTGTCCACTCCACAGGAAGATGTAGAAAGCCTAGGCTCACTAGCTAGACTGAAGGCAGGTTCAGCACATGAAAGCTTTTTTGGGCATGGTATGTTCTGTAGATTAATCCAGCTACTTCTAAATGCTTTTGTAATGCTGGATAAAGGAGTACCTTAGATGTAAACATTATCTACTTACGTGTGTTAAATATGTGTAACTTACGTTTAATTTGAATAAGTACAAACACACCTTGCAGAATGTAGGCTACTAGTACTATGTGCATCCTGAACACTATCCCTGGGATTCAGAAATGCTGACCACAGAGTGAAAACCTTAAGTGGGAAGGTTTCTGCATTTCCATTAGGCTTAGTCATAAAGCCACTCTACCACTGAAGAGTCCCTCACAGGAGCCACAGTGCAGACAACAGCATTGTGAGTGAAACCAAATGTTAATGTAGCAATCTGGGGGTGGGGATAATGCTAAATACTCATAGGTCATCCCTGGGGATGTCTGTGGCTCTCAGTTTGCTCAGCTGAGCAATTCAGAGAATAACACAACTGACTTAAATTTTACTCGAGGAGGAAAAAGTGACCACAGTAAAAAAACAGCAGTTCAAGCAGTGCCCCATTAACTCATATGGAAATACCAGTAGTACAGAAAAGGAAGGGGTGGATGTAGGTGTGTGTGTGTGTGTGTGTGTGTGTGTGTGTGTGTGTATGTGTGTGTGTGTGTGTGTGTGTTTGTGTGTGTGTGTTTGTGTATGTGTGAATGTGCGCGTGTGCATGTCTCTAGAGGCATGCATGAATGAAGCTGTGTGTGTGTGTGTGTGTGTGTGTGTGTGTGTGTGTGTGTGTGTGTGTGCGCACATGTGCGCGCTTGTGTGTGACTGCTTTAGTGGTTGCATTAGGTAGATTAGTTAGGGAATTGAGAGTTTGGTTGTATGTATATGAATGTCTACATATTTTAGATGGTATATGAGAATATAATCTTGAATGCTTCTGTGAGTGATTGAGTGTGGGGCAGCTTGTTTACAAGTGGATGACAGTGTGTGTGTGGGAATGTCTAGGTGTGTGCGCGTGTGTGCATGCACGTTTATGGGTGTCTGAATGTGTGTGTATGTGCTCTGTGTGTGCCTGCATATAGGGGGATGCCTTTGCTGACATAATACATTGGTCTCTTGGTTGTTCACAAAGTTGTCATGATTGCTGTATTAGTGTTTGATTCAGAAACATTGTAATGAGCCAATAAAGAGGTTTTTCTCACTGAAGCAATATCCATCTCTAAATCAGATTTCTCACTATTGCACTTATTGACCAACAAGTATTAGTTTGAGCAGTGAGGATTTTATTGAATTCTGGGGTACATTTGTAAATCTGCATTATAAATTGCAGATATCATTTCCTGTACAACTGTAAATCTATCCTCTAAATTGTATATATGTTTATTTACCTTCCTACTGCTCCTTTTGGGAACCAGTCATGGCTGAAAAGATTCAATTGACCAGCCTGCTTAGCTGGTTATCAAACAGCAAATAAATACCCAAGATTTTTTTGTTAAAATGAGCCACTATGTATCCCAATATCATATGTGCAGCATGGGGGTAGCAAGGAATGGTTCCTTGAAAACTCGGTTTAGTTAAAGGTTGGGATACACCACTCCCTGACATGTATCCAACCTGCTGTGGTTAGTGATTGCTGTTGCTGGGTGAAGTATAGCACAATCGCTGTAGAGTTGGTAATATGCAAGGGTAGATAGGCTGAGAAGAAGAAATTGATAACGTCCAGATCAGTTTTGGAAGACAGTAGGGTGCTGTCCTACTGCACACTCTGACTGCAGACTGTCATCTGTGATTAGAGCTAGACTTTCACAAAGCCAGGTCTCATTGCTGGGCAAGGGGGCACCTTTTGGACTCAAACACTAGAGGAGAAATTCCTGAAGGACATCAGGGATATATCCAGTCCTCAGGTAAGCACTTTGAGTCTACACGAGATTCTGAAGGTCACATATGGCAACGTGTGCTCCTGTAGACTTCATCTCTGAAAAAAATGAATATACTGCACATTAAGGAATTATAACCTCCTAACTATATGATGTATTTTGCCAAACTCCATCTGTTATCACATATGAGGAAACTTCAACTGAGAAGCCATTAAGGTCTTGTACTCTTGTGAATCCTTGCAGGTAAATAGTAACACTTGAATACCACCAGAGCACACTCAAGAGGAAGCAAATAATTCAGAAGAGGTCAACTGACAATGAACACTAGTAGGAAGATGTAAAATGGCTTCTGTTTGTATTCCCTCATATGCATCATTGATATCTTTTCTTTTTGGATACTATATTAAATTTCTTAAATTAACCAGCATAAGGAAACTGTTTAGTACACATATATGCTAGACTTGAACAGAAATGGTGTATCGGCCTCAGACCTCTAAGAATCACAAGCTAACTTAAAGGTTTCAAGCTACTGCCATCAGCTCTTGTAACTGAGTCTACCTGCATCTTTTCTGTGAAAAATACTTTATTTTATGTATAAATGAAGCTGTGTTCCCTTTACCTGCTAGTCACACCCCTTTCATTTGCCTCATCATTCCTTGCCTTTCCCAGGCATTTCAAACATTCCCTTTGGTACCATATGTACCTAGATTATATCTCTTTTCACACAAAAGGTAAGTTTGGGTTGTCTTCATGACACAGGAAAATAAAGCATTGACTATAACTAAGGTGATGCAGGTATTATAAGCAGTTTAGGAACTTCAGCTCACTCATCTTAAGGGAGAGGTTGCGAGGCAGTCTGGTCTAAAGTAATGCTAACTTCTGATGGGATGTAAGGGATACAGCATGTAGCAAATTGGTTGGGGATGTGTGCTTGACTCTGCCAAATTGTTAATTTGCAGTAACTTTCTTCAAACTGTATGCGTGAATGTGTACACTTTGCTGTAAGGCTGATGGTTGGCAGTCAGTGGGGATAAAACTAATTAAAAAAAAAAAAGTTCAACCTCCCTTAGCATCTCTTTCTATGTTGAGCCCACTGTTTCTGCTCACATTTCTAGTTGTTTTTCTTTGCACCTGCCCCAGTACAACTACATTTATTTCCCAGTAAGGGCTCCAGAGCCATAGCAGCCTAACCAGTGCCTTGTAAAGAAGCATTATCCACTTCCTGTACTGGAATTTCAACTTACTAGATGTATCTTCAAGCATATGACTTTTTTTCTGGTGCTAGCCTTTTATGGTGAGCCTGATATTATCTCTTCCTTTATAATAATGTCTGTGTATTTTTAATGTTCTGACTCCTGTGTTTATTAATTCTGCTTCTGTTCTGCATTTTTATTGTTATGACCCTAGTGTAGCACCATACACTTGGATGGCTTGAAACTGTCACTGTTTATATCATTTCCAGTCAGCTTTGGACCCTCATCAGGCTTACCTTCCCCCATCTCCACCATCCTTAAAACCTTGGTTTAATATGTAAAGGTAAAGAGATGATCTAGTCTCTTGTCCCTTTCACAAAGTAAGGCATTACTAGTAATTAGGCTTGTACACATCACCGAGTCGTGCAGAAAACCTTTTGTCATCTTCTTAACTCAACAGAGATGCTGAACATTAACCTCTCTTCCATGTTATTTAAACACCTTATTCAGCAGCCAACAACTTAAATAGCTTTCATCTCCAGTTGCAAAATAAGTTATTCCTACTTATTTAGCTTTATTCATCACTAAAACTGACTGGCTATTCATCATACTCAAGCATCTCCTCACCTTAATTGATGGAGTATGGCAAAAATGGAAACAAAAACTTAAGACTAAGAATTGTGCCTCCTTTATAGCCTTATGTCACCTAGCCAAGCAGACAAATCACTGTCTTACATTCCCTCAATCACTTTTGGAAAAACGTTAATCTTCTTGCAGGAAGCAAATTTCCTAATAATCCCCTCTCTACAAGTATATTTTAATATGGCACAGCAAAACATTAGCAATCTACGAACAATAAACCCCACCCCTCATGCAGATCACAAATTACCCACCCCACAACCATTTACCCCCTTTCCAGATCAAACCATATATCCTAAGAAAACTCCATTCTCTACTCAAAAATATTCCCAAAGACACTACTCGTAGATCTGACAATATAAACCTGTTTCTTATATTGCTGCAGAGATAGCCTGTGCCCTATTTATAGACCTTACAAAGGTATTTGCCTTCAATAACCACTATAATCTTCTATACAAAGTAATTGAAATTGGTATCAGCCCATGCGATTGTCAGTCAAGGGTGAGAAGTGCTTTATGGATTATAAGCCATTGGTGGAGCTCATGCAAGTATGATAGGAGCTGGGATTGAGTACTGTTGTAAAACAGGATCCTTCCAATTAGAAGCTGCACTTTTTTATCAAAGGTGTACTAAAAGGACCCATTCTCGCCCCCATTCTCTAATCTATGTTCATTAACAAACTTCCTAGTAACTCCCCCTTGTCTCCCTCATCCTCATTGCAGACAACATGGTCATTTACTGATCAGGTCAGTTTCACGCCAGCATTCAATCCCAACTTCAGTCATACTTGCACAAGCTCTAACAATGGCTTATAAACTATAAAGTCCTTCTCACCTCCTCCTCCAAGACCAAAAATCTGCTTTTTGGAGTTCCAGAGAAAATTCACCAAGCATCTGACTACATTTGACTTATAGAACCATACCATAGAAACAATCTCCAGCTTCAAATACCTAGGATTATTAACTGACCAGTCTCTAAAGTTCCATTTCCACACAGACAGAGTAAGAGAAAAATTATCTTCTCTCTTCTTCTTCTTCTGAGCTCCTAAAATTCTCCCCTTTTCAACGTAACCAGCCACTGCAGTTATTGGCAAAGGAGCGTTCCTCTCTCCAGTAGAATATGGACTACCCATTTTTGTGTCTGTCTCAACTGTGTTTCTGACAATCTCTAACAGCACTTACCAATTTATTACAAACTCATCCATAAGCACCAGTGTATCATCCTAGAAAAAGTTAAATAGATACACATACAACAATCATCATATCGACCATTATGATCCCAGTTTCACTATCTACTCCAGTTCCAGACATTAACTCCCTTTGCAGCTAAATTAGAAGAAGAACACTGCATACAACCTGAGACACTGCTCATAAGCCAGAACAACTCTCATTACACCTAGAACCAAACTCCATAGCACTGCAAATGAATTCTCCAATAAGGCACCAAATTTAGCCAGATTGGGTAACAATCTGAAGCGTTGCATACCAAATATTAATTCTAAAACCATATACAGACAGCTTGTGCAGGGTAGGTTTCCCAAAATAAATAGTGACTGACAAGGATGCCAATTTCATGTCATTCATGTCAGACCTGCTTGCTTGTCTGTGGAAGTACTGTGGAGTGAAGCACCTGAAAACCTCTCCCTACCATCCCCAGAGTAATGGTCTTGTTGAGAGGTTAAGCTCTACAATCAAGTCTATGCTATGGGCATTTGCAGACCATTTTAAGCGGGAGTAGGACAAATATTTGCCCTGTCTGTTGTTTGCTTACAGAGAGGTTCCACCAGGAATCCATTGGGTTTTCACCCTTTGAGTGGCTGCATGGGCATAGGGTGAGGAGACTTCTAGATTTAATTTGAGATGAGTGGGAAGGTGAGTGTAAATCTCACAAGGAGTCTGTTGTTGCATATGTCCTAAACCTCAGGACAAGGCTCAGGGAACTCACGGACTTGGCCCAGGAAAACCTGGCAGAAGTCCAACAGCAGAAAAGGGTCTGGTATGACAGGAATGCTCGAGCTAGAGAGTATGCTGTAGGGCAGCAGGTAAAAACTGGGTTTTTACCCACAAAAAACTGGGTGCCTTGTATAGAAACAAACAATACCTAACCAAACCAGCCGGAATCTCTACCGCAACTTCCCAACTAATCTCAACCCTAATATATGCATCACCCATACTCAAAAATCATTGACAATCAGACCTAAAGAAACTCGAAACCTGCTACAATGTTGTTTGTCTTTTTGACTTTTCCCGGTTAGGGGTCGCCACAGCTGAACTCTGGTCCACTAATGATTGGCAATAGATTTTTATGGTGCTGAGTTGTCAGCCTGATGGCCAACCTTCAGCAAAGGCACACCTATTCACACATGTCTTTCAAATGCCACTCGACCACGGGGAAGACATGGAGACTCCACACAGAAGGCACTCCAGCCGAGAATCGAACAGGAGAACCTCTTGCTGTGAGGCAACAATGCTACTGCTGCACCACAGCGGGAAGCCTGCTACAATAAAATTGCAAAATTAGCATCAGGGGACTCCCACCGCAGTCACCACTGTGTCTCCCTTGGAAACCTAGACTGGCTTGAACTCCCTCAACTCCTACATCTAACCCAATTTACCTTTGCTCATAAACTTGTAAACCACCCTCTTAAAATTCCCTCACTTCATACACTTCTCCAACCCTACCAATTCTCCAGACCCCTTTGCTCCTGCAACAAAAATCTACTCCAAGTCACCAAACCCAACAACTCTGCAGGGGAAGCGCTATTCTCCTACTCCATATCCAAAATCTGGAACTCACTTCCCAGTGCCATAACTACCCTCACTTCCATCAGTCTCTTCAAAAATGCTCTTAAAGCACACCTAAAATATCACTGGCTATGTCCTTGTCCATACCCCAACTGCCCCCCCTTTCTCCTGTACCACTAATTAGCTGCCAGCTCTACTATTAGCTGTTAACAGGTTATCAGTATTTCATTACTATTTCATATCCTTTAACTAGCAGATGATTGCAGTACGATGTTTACTCTTTTCTCTATGTGAGAAATTAATACTACTAGGCAAATGTCTTGCACCTTATATTGATATTATACTCTGACATATGTCATTACCTGTCAGACTGTGTCTTTGCTATAAATATGCTGTTCTTTTTCCACTGAAATGCTAGATTATACTTTTATATTATGTGAAATTCTGCTTGTCTGAATATATGGAGCCTTCCTTGTGATATTATACTCTGACATATAGGTCATTTCTCCTGTTGAACTGTGTCTTTACTATAATTATACTGTTTCTTTTTTCATCTGATATGCTAGATTGTACTCTTATAGTATGTAAATCTCATATGTCTGAATATATGGAGCTTTTCTCCCCGGGCCTCTGCTGAAAATGGGCACATACCCAATCAGACTTTCCCAGTCAACAAATGTAAAATAAATAAAATAAATAAATTTTTCTCATTCCTGTCAGACACAACAAGCTGCAGGCAGCTTTGAAGGGACCCTACAAGGTAGTAAGAAAGGTGAGTGATGTTAACTACATGGTGGAACTGCTAGGCAGGAGGCAGGAGCACAAATTGTACCATGTTAACATGATGAAAGCTTACCATGATAGGGAGACCCTTGTGCTGAGTATTTGCAGTGGACTGCAGGAGGAGTCTGAGGGAGATCTGGTGACTGATCTTCTCAGTGAGCCTTGGACTGACACCTCAGTGGAAGGGGTAGCAATGTACCAGCAGCTATCTCCTACCCAGGTTTGAGACATCCGAGCAGTGTTAAAGGATTTTGGGGACATGTTCACTGGGAAAACAAGGTGCAGTACCAGGTGCATGCAGGACCACAAAGGCCTATTATGCAGGCCCCTTATAGGGTGCCTGAGAGAGTCAAACAGACTCTGAGGGAGGAGATACAGGAGCTGTTTGAACTAGGGGTAATTCAAGAGTCCAATAGTCCCTGGGCCACCCTAGTGGTGCTAGTGCCAAAGAAGGATGGCAGCACCAGGTTCTGTGTGGACTACAGGAAATTAAATAGTCACACAGAGTCAGTTGCTTACCCGAATGCTAGGACAGATGAGGCCCTAGAGCAGCTGGGTGGGGCTAGGTATCTTACGACCATTGATCTTACCAAGGTTTACTGGCAGGTGCCCTTGACTCCAAGTGCCAGAGAGAGGTCAGCCTTTGTGACTCCTTTTGGCTTGGATGAGTTCACAAAGATGCCCTTTGTGATGAAGAAGGCCCCAGCAACTTTTCAGAGGCTGGTAGATTATATCCTAGCAGGAGCAGGAGGGTTTGCCCTTGCTTACCTAGATGATACTGTTGTCTACAGGTGTTCCTGGCAAGAGCACCTTCAGCATGTCAGGGAGGTGCTGGGCAGACTACAGAGGGCAGGGTTGACCATTAAGCCCAGCAAATGTCAGGTGGGTATGGCAGAAGTCTCCTACCTGGGACATAGACTGGTGAGTGGTAAGTTCAGGCCAGTACCTGCCAAAGTGGAAGCCAATCAGGCTTAGCCTGCACCTGTTACCAGAAAGCAGGTGAGGACATTCTTTGGGACAGCAGGGTACTACAGAAAGTTTATCCTCAGTTATAGTACTATAGCTGCTCCCTTCAGAGATCTGACAAGGAAGAACAGGCCAGATAAGGTAGTGTGGATGATAGCATGTGAGCAGGCATTCCAGAAGCTTAAATAAGTTTTGGCAGGACTCCCTGTGTTAGCCAGACCAGACTACAGCAAAGAATTTGTTGTGCAGGTCGATGCTTCAAACCATGGGGTGGGGGCTGTACTTAGCCAGATTTCTTCAGAGGGAGAAGAGCACCCAGTGGTTTATCTCAGTCATAGGCTTCAACCCAGGGAGGAATGCTGTGCAGCTGTAGAAAAGGAATGCTTAGCCATACTGTGGGCACTGCAGAAACTTCAGCCTTATCTGTATGGATGAAAATTCACTGTAGTTACAGATCACAATCCCCTAACATGGTTACACTGAGCCAGCCAGCAAAAGACCAAGTTGCTAAGATGGAGCCTAGGGTTGCAAGCATATAATATGTCAGTGTAGCACCGCAGTGGGGTTAGCAACACCAACACAGATGAGCTCTCAAGACAGGAAATGGGGTAAGGTATATTCAGATAGACCTAACCCTTTCAAGCAATGGTTCTCAAGGGTCACTTAAAAAACTAACTTGAGTTCCCCTGGGGGGGAAGATATGTGAAGATATGAGAAGGCTGCCAGCCTAGCTAGATAACATTTTTAGATAATTCTATGTCATTGTAAATATGAATATAATCCACAGGCTTGTCCTATTAAATGTAAGAAAACTGTGTTAAACATTGAACTTCAAAAATGTAACCACAGTGCACTCTGCTGGAAGAAAGCTGATAAGTCAAGCATTGTATGACTGTTTAATCTCACAGCTCAGAGACATAGAGAACAGAGTTAATTGCTAGATTTTACTTATATAATGTCTTGTATTGCTGTAGTTTCCTGGCCAGGTGCAAGATCAAAGAAATGTTAAAACTCTGAGTTTCTGTTAGCCTGGGAATCAGAGAAGAATGATGTAATTTAAAAGGAGTCAGCAGTGATGTATTACCAATTTAAGAGATCTCAGAGAGAGATTTAGAGCATGTTGCATTTGTCTTCAGAACTGACCACTCACCAGCACTCTGCCTTTGCTCTATATGTAAGTTTATTTAGAACTGTGATTGCTCTTAGATTTAGACAGGAATTTAGTCAAATTTAGTCTAGCTGCTTTCTATATGTATGTCAGACTATTCTACAGTATTATTTTAAGCATTTCCTATGATTTCTGAACTCTTGACTAACACTGTGTTGAATTGAGTAGATTTGTCTTATGGTTTGATTATTTATTATAAAATATTTGTAAACCTTTCAACTGTGGCTGTTTTGTGATGAGATAATTTAAGCTCTAGGGGACATTGCATGTATATAGTGATACTATACAAAGCCACTCAAAATAAGCCTTGCTGTTCGTCACACTTACTAATTGGATAATAATATTGCACAGTAATAATTGGACACCCTTTGGTAAGGGACTTTTAAGTAGCTGATAAGAGTAGTTGTTGGCAGTGATTACTAACTTATAGCCTGGCAGGAGGGATCCTAGCTGGAGAACCTGTGCCAGCCTTCCCCAGGAGTGTTTGTTTGTATATAAACACCAAATTTCAAAATGTGTGTGTGTGTGTGTGTGTGTGTGTGTGTGTGTGTGTGTGTGTGTGTGTGTGTGTGTCAGCTACTTGGGCAGGGACATAAAGCACTGGTTGGACAGAGAGGGCACTGGAGGTTTTGGCTTGACTACTCAGCTGAGATCTGCACCCTATAGCTGTGCCAGTGGGGAGTCTTATTGGGGATCTGGAGAGAAAGGGAGAAACCAGCCCCTGACTGACTGTGATCTCTGTGTCCTCTTAAGGGAATTTATACCTTACTGTGTGTGCATTTGTTATCCTTCCCAATGTGGATGCCCCGCACTGGTGTTAGTGGTGAGGATTGAGGCTCCTTGATTACTGGGCCAGTGCACGGGCATCATAGAGGGCTGCGCGTTTTTCCAGATAACTGAGGAACTTTAGGTCATCAGTCTTGGTGATTAGGAATATCTGAGATCCAAGTGATGCATTTCAACAAATGTGTGCTAAAAATAACATTATATTTAGTAATAGGTTTGATACAAAATGATAAGCAAAGGGGAAATAAACTTTTTTGGATCTTGAAGAGTTGCCTTAAGAATGCAGTTGAGACAGACAAGATTATTTTTAAACTACTAAAGAGTCAGAAAAGTCAAAAGATAAGGAGATATAAATAACAATGCCCAGATCACGTATGACACTGACTGACTGGAGTTGCATGCCACCTGTAAAGTATTTTATGAAATATTTTATTTACCAGAATGAGCTATAGTACAAATTTTAATGTTTAGGTTGTGTTGACATAGTATAACCTATGTGTTACTTTGGTGGAGTAGAGGTATAAAGCCCTAACTATGACTCAGGTGACCTGAGTTCGATTAGAGTCTCATGTATCTGACACAGCGGCAGGGAGGATGGCACATGAGCATCTCCTGACAACAATTCCTAGTAGAGGCCAGGGATGTCTCCAGAAGAACCATGGCCAGCAGGTGGCAGTGCTGGATGAGCTGTCATAGAGGCCAGGTGATATGCTGCAAGCCCACATTGCCATGAAAGACCCTGCCTGGATGGAAGTCCAGAATTGCTGAACCCCTTACCTTTAATCTGTTACTGGCCCCAGCAATCACTGGATTAAGTCCAGGAGGACATGGTGCAGCTGATAGATGCAGCACCGATGGGGCATAAAGGCTGGGCTAGTAAAAATGATGGAAGGGTGTAAAGAAAATGAAGAAAAAACAAACAAAACCAAATAACATAATGTAACCCATATTGGAACAATTATGAGTCAGTTGTGGAATGAATAACAATGCACAATTTATACTTCCAAAAACTTAGACAACTATAGGCCAGGAGTGTTGGCCTAAAGGTATGTAAAATATATACCAAATAGGAGAGGGGGCAGTCTTGTGGTACACCACTGGTCTAAAAACGTTAAGAACCACAGGCCAGGGATATTGACTTAAAGGTCTGAAAATGAGATGCAAAACAGGAGAGGGTCCAACACTGTGCCCTGTATAATGTCATTTGTAACTGTTTTCTGTTAGAGGTGGTGACTCTAATCACATGGGCTCTGATATCTAACTAGTTAGCTATATACTGTGCTGCATACGGATTTCTATTCAGATTTGCATATCTGTCAATTATACCCTCATGAGGTATAGAGCAAAACCCCTGTGCCAATTCCAAATATGCTTTATTGACAAGAATTTAGTGAGACAGGACTTACCTTTGACAAAACCAAACTGATGACAGTTTAGTTTAAAAGATATTAAATGTTCAAATGAATTAGATTTAAGAAAATTTACACACCAGAGGTTTATTTATTTTTTGTTTTATTTACTGATTTATTTAATAACCACATTATCCGTCTGCACAAAGAAGGAAATTCAACAGACATTAGTAAATTTAGACATATAGCAATCTTATTTCCCCTTGACAAAATATTTAAAAAATTTATTCAAAAACAATTGCTAGGCTATCTCCTGCAGGAAGAACTCCTAATCCTACACAACATGGCTTCCATCCTTCCCATAGTATTAGCACTGGCTTTCTGACTTATATAGATACTGTTAGTAAAGCTAGCAATAACTGCAAACTAGTCTCTTTCTTATTTCTAGACTTGTCTAAAGCCTTTGATACAGTTTATCATAGCAAACTTCTACTTCAAATGTCCTCACTAGGTCTCTCTCAGCCTGCCCTTCTGTGGTTCAAGAGCTTCCTGTCCAATAGGTATAATTCAGTAAAATGGCTCTCCATGCTCTTGCCTTACCTCCCAGTCATCATCAATGTACCACAAGGCTCTATCCTTAGTGCCCTCACCTCCTCTTTAATATTTTCACCAACACCATCTATAAATACCACACAAAAGGCCTCCCTAATACAACATGCTCAACCCAAAAAAAAGACCAAACTACTACTTTTTCCCCAAATCCCTCTCTTATGATAATACAACCACTGAAGTCACTTCTCATAGCAAATTATTGGGAGTGATAGTAGATGATAATCTTACATTTGACTTGCATATACTAAATTGTATAAGAAAAACTCATCAAAAACTAGGGATGCTTTGCAGACCCAAAAACTTTCTCACAGGTACAACTAAAACTACACCTGCCACTACTTATCTCCTCCCCAGTCTTCTTTATGGTGCTCCCATCCTTACTAACCTCCAGACTTCACAAAAATTAAAACTTGAACAATGCTATAGCAAAGTTGCTAAATTTGCAGCAAATACCCCCTTCAGAATCAACCACTGCACAGCACGAACAAGCCTAAATTGGTTAGAACTGCCTCAACAACTAACATATCCACAGCTTCTTACCACCTATAAAATTATACAGCATTCATCTGCCTGTCCAGCACTAAAAACCATTTTACACAACTATGTTCCAAGTCAGTCACTGTAGTCCAATGACCAAAACCTCCTGTCAGTCTACAAACCTATCAAATCTGTTGGGCATTGTCTGTACCCACACAAGGTTGCTAAGGCCTGGAACTCCTTACCTGTATCCTTCAGGTTAATACCCTCCTCCCATCTTTCATAACCACTCTGAAAGACTTCCTAGCTAAAATCCGTCTCTGTTCTTGTTCAAAACTAGGATAAACTACATTGCTAAATGTGACTGACCTATTTATAAGGACTGATACAAGACAGGCAATGCTACTGGCTGCTATTTTTATCTACTGATTTGGAAAGTCATCAGCTGAAGAAGAGCACAGTATAAATTTGTTGATACAGGATATGTGCACAGGTTTGAAGTCAAAAGTGGATATATGTGATGGGATTCACTTTATAACCTTGAATTACTGAAATGTCGAATTTCAGTATCTCGAGACTATAAAACTGAATCCACAAAACACAGACACAAAAAAAACGCGAAAGTCAAAACACCGAAAAAAACGCACACACAATACTACACATACACCACAACACCCACATCACAACAAAAACAAACAAAACTACATACATACACAACTCATACACACATAAGCAGGGGGGCAAGCCCCCCTGCACCTGCCATGTGGGGGGCTGCACCCCCCACACCCCCTACTTATATATACTAACTCCGAGATCGCACAAACACAAAACAGAAGCCGACTCACACACGCACATTCTTCGACCCCTCACACACACATCAAACACATCAGCACACTCACACACACTCTAACTCCCACTCACAACCCTTAGAAAACACTTACCTGACATAACACCTACATCTACATATGGCACCACACACCATCAAAACACAATCCCGGACATTACGCAGCGTAAGGTCATAACCGCGAATTCGACATATATTCGAATTCGCGATTATGGGCTTTCGCTATTTTTAACATTCGGCTTTATAGCCTCTAGATACTCAAATTCGACATTTCAGTAATTCGAGATTATAAAGTGAATCCATGTGATGATATGTGGCTGTTGGGCACAGTTCAGAATATTTGTTGAGGAGTCATTGGCTAGAGATGCTATACAATCTGTAAAATAAGAGTTGAACTGTATTGCAGCTTGAGTGGTGAGTTATCGGGAGAGGGGTTTGGGTTGAAATTTTTCCCAGGATGTAAGATTTCTTTAATGGCTGTCCAAACTATTTTAGGGTTGTGTTTAGTATTATTCTGAAAGTTATTATAGTATAGTTTTGTGTCTTAATTTATTTGCTTTTTATTACAATTGTGAAGCATTCTAAAGTTTTCAAGATATTGAGGTGGTTTATATGTTTGCCATTCTTTCCATGCTTTTTCTCTTTCTTGCATTAACATTCTACTCTTTTTGGATAGCCAAATTGCATTATTTGTTTTAGTCTCTTCGTTTTCGGAGGTACAAGGCTATTTAGAATATTTAGAAAAGTTGTATTGAATTCACACACAGCATCGTCTAAGGGGAGGATGTTTAGGAAGTTCCAGTTAATAGATGATTGTGTATTAATGAACATTTCTGGGTTAAAATTGGAAAGTTTGCATGGTGTTTTATAAATATACTGTTTAAATGGATGTGTAAGATGTCTGGTTGTATAGATAGGGAGACGATCACTGAGAGACTCTGACATTGTACCTGTGGTGGTGTATATACTAGGGTATGATACTAGGATCCTGTCTAATAAGGAATTTGATGTATTGCTATAATGTGTGGGGCTATTAATTAGTTGTGTAAACCGTATAAGTTCATGCTAGATGTAGAGGAGTTAGAGTTTATGTCCGACCAATTGACATTCACATCAGCTATTAGTATATTTTTTCTCATGGAAATGTTATGGATATTCAATGTAGGATATCTTCCAGTATAGCTGTACTGTTGCCACGAGAGACGTAAAGGACAGTAATACATATTTGTTTATAATTGTTTATTTTGAGGAAAACAATAAGAAGCTCTACTGAATGGAATTTTGGTATTGGTTTGCTGTAAGGGGAAATGTGGTAGGTGTTGAGAAATATACGGTCATTACAGATAATATTATAGCCAGGATGTGTAACTTCAGAGTCATTTATACTGGTTTAAGTCAAGTTTCAGTTGCAGTGAGAACATCAGGCTTATGTTAGGTAATCTAGGTATGTAGTTTAGCAGTTTTATTTCTTGTGCTTCTAAGTTTTATTGCAGCAAAAATGAGATCACCAAGTTTGGGAACTTGCTGTTGTTGGGTTGGAGAGGAGTGTGGGAGCGAATTATCTTTGTGTTCATTGTGATAGTTTGGGCCAGGATCATGGTGCATATCTCCTCCTAGAAGGATTTTAATATATTGGAGAATGTTTTAGAGAGGATTCTTGCATTTAATTTTGGTATGGTTTGAGTTGAAGTGCTGTTAAGCAGTCTATAATTTGGAATGAAAGTAAGGGGGAATATTAAATACGTGTGGTGCAATATGTGGAGATTGTTAAGAGGAAGTATGGATAGGTGGTTGAGACTTTACATATAAGGCTATTGAATTAATGGGTTCATAGTTACCATGATCCATACTTTGCCACCCTTGTGAAATGACATTACCATGATGCATGCTTTGCCACCCTTGTAAAATGGCATTGTGACGGTTGTTTTCCAGGCTTCAGGAATGTACCCAGTGGATTGACTTAGATTAAAAAGGTTTAGCAGGATTTAGATGGGCCAAATTTGTTACTGATAATGAGGCATCCTGGTAAGTTATTAGGGCCCATGGATCAGATGTTGTTGGTATCACAGAGGGCTGAGAAGACTTACTCTATCATAATAAAAGTGATAGCTTGGACTGTGAAACCTGTGGAACTGTGGAATAATTAGAACTGTGGGAAGAGTAAGTGTTACACTAAGTCTCTGAGCATAAATCTCTTGTTATTGTAAATCATGCAGAAACATGCTCACTGCTCAGATTAATACTATGCTTTTTAGCTTTCATTTGTTTTGCAGAAACAAGATTGTAAAGGCAATTTGACTGTTCATCATTTTTAACACAGAAAGTGAAGAAATTGTTTAAAGCTAGGTAGACAACTCATGGATTTTATATTCCAAGGGGAACCAACACCATTTCTAAAGATGGAGTTGCTGTAAGAATTGTTTTGTTTTTTTCTTGATTATCTTATGACGTACAGCTCAGCTAAGCTGAGAGTCCAGGATGAGGTATAAAAGTGTAACAACAGGTGAGAAGGGGACATGTTTTTTTTGGGGGGGTGAATGGATTTGAATGTATGATTTAAAATCAAATAATAAAGGCTATGTTAAAAATGATAAGGAGCACACTCCCACCCACAATTACCTCCATACCATCATGCAGCCACTTCAAAACTTTACTAAAAGCGCAACTAAAAACATGCTGGCTATGCCCTTGCAACTCCCACTCTAATATCATCCACCCCATCCAACCACTACCTTTCTTTCCACTCCACTAACTACCTTGATTATAGCAAGCTCAGATGCTCATAAGCCAGTACTTATTATGCAGCACGAACTTCTTCTTGTAACATTTGTTAATGTCTGGTATGCACTTCACAGATAAAGATTCTAGTTGTCTACTGATGTACTATGTTCTTCATCTGTAAATATGTTGTAAGTAATTGCTATGTAAATTGTTATTCACTATGTAATCCAATGTATATACTGTCTGTTTATTTTAACTGTGGAGCTTTTCTCCCCGGGCCTCCGCTGAAAATGGACCTACGTCCAGTCGGACATTCCCGGTCAACAAATTTAAATAAATAAATAAATAAAGGTATTGAATTACATAAGAATCATGCCGTTTTGTACATCTATATCATAACATTGACAGCTTAGGTTGTCGAATCCAAAATCATCGACACCTAAGCATCGAAAGCTAAAAACAGCGAACGGCCAAATCATCAAATTCTTTCCTAGGGAAAGAATTCACTTGGCCGCCCGCAAACAAAATAAACAAACTCACCCAAAAATAGTGGGAGGCTGTGCCCCACACACCCCCTCTAACTAAATATACCAACTCCGAGACCACAATACATTGGGGAAAGGGCAAATCCCCAAGAACGGACACGCAAATTCTTTCCCGAGTAAAGAATTTGATGATGTGGCTATTCGCTATTGTAAGCATTTGGGGGCTTAGGTGGCGATGAATTTGCATTTGACGACCTAAACTGTCAACAAATCAATAGGGAACCCTTTTTTTGCATATAGCTTCAAGGTAAGTTGTAAGCCTAGAGGTAACATCAGTATAGAGAAGGCTGCTAAGTGTTTATGTGGAGAAAATGAGGAAGGTTTAAAGAATTGTTGTGAAGAAAATGGAGAGGAAAGATCTGTCTCTACAAAAGATTACCACAAGTCGATTACACTTACTCACTCTTAGGCTCATTTGCTCCTGCTGGGAGAATGACTGATCAAGTATTTTCCTCAGGTATTTTAAATGTGAACTGCATTGTATGGCTTCACCGTTGTTTCTGTTAACTGATAGAGAGATTAGCTTTTGTATTAACTGGATTAAAACAGGACTGAAATGTTTAATTCCCATTTAGCAGGAGAGACAAGTCTTCCAGACATTTTAAAATGCATTCAAAATCTGACTGGAGTTATAAAAGGTGCCAAATAAAGATTAAATGTGTGGGTCTCCAGGATGGAGGCTTGTTGATATTCTAACAACTCTAATTATGATAATCAGAGCAGAAGAACTACAAATACAAATGAGGACTTACATGTACAAAGTCTAAAAGTGCCTTAGAGTGCTCCCCATTACTCTGAGATACAGTAGTCTTAGAGTTATTTATATAAGTTGGAAGATTGAGAGAGCACAGCTCTATATTTTGGGAGGTGCTGAAGGGGCACTCCCCCAAAACAAAAATATTTTGAAGGTATAACAGTAAGTATTGAAATTGGCTGTTTTTGCTGAAATACATTTTATTTTTTGAAGTGTTGGGATTATTTCTCCCATTTGTGGTAGTTTATAACCCCTCCAGCTCAGTAATTTTTTATATTCATGATTCGGTTGATTATAAATGTTCTGACAGAAAGAAAACTTGTAAATCATATGCTGGTGGTTTTGTTTATTTTAAGGTGAGATATTTATGAATTAGTTATGAATAATAATTCTGAAGGATTTAAAAAGATCTTAGAAAAAGGCCAAATACTGTTTCTCATTTAAAGCTTCTCTGACATATCCAGACTCTTTGAGAAGAGCAACACTGATTAACATTTATTTTCTAAAGTGATATTGGGTGTGACTGAAGACATTTTGGGCTTCAGCTTGATTATAGATAGATATCATCTGGTGTGCAATATGTTCCATATCTCTGGCCTAATTTATTTAAGATGGTGACTGGACTGAACTTGTTGAGCCCAACAGTTGTACCCCTTTTAATAAGTCTACTACTTAGGATTTTAGGTAGTTTCATAGGTAGGTACTAGGCTATCTGCCCGAGGGCATTTATAAGCCTAGCCAGAGTGTGTCAACTAGTGAGACTATCCATTGTTTCAGGATCTGTCCTCTAACATTTTGGTTTGTCAGTGTGATCAGAAGGATGGCTAGAAAATCAGAATATGGATTTAGAAAATTAGAAAGAAGGCTGTTGTAGCCAGTAAGGCCTTGGCCATTTATTTTAGCTAAGAGTCCTACATGGTACAAATATTTGTATTGTGTATTTGTATCACTATACCTTTATAAACTAGTTACTTTTCTGTTAACTTTTAAAAGAGTGTATAAGCTACCTACTTTTTCTGTTAACTTCAAAGAGAGCTTCTCTCATATTTAATTTTTATTAGCTAAATATTTGAATGGCTAGCCATAGCTGAAATGTACCATGATTCCGTTTACAGAATGCAACAAAATGTAATGAATGGGATGACTATCTGTCAATTTAGCTGCATTTGCAAATGTCACATATTATAAATGATAGTGTGTTTTTTGTTTGTTGGAGCTTTTCTCCCCAGGCCTCCACTGAAAATGGACATATATCGAGTTGGACTAGCCCGGTCAACAAATGTAAAATAAAAATAAATAAATAAATAAATATTCACTTCCTGCAATATGAATTTGCATTAGACAATTATAGTGATTCCATTCAATTTGCAGCTGATTTCAGTAGGAACAACCTGAATACTTAATATCACCATAGTTTCTGAACATGTCTGCCCTATCTTTGTTACCATAATTAGTTGACGGTGAGATGACAGAAATGGTATGAGATCATGCAGTCTGGTTATTCTGCTCCAAGTGATTTTTGAAGAACTTTGTCAGTGCTCTCTCAAGTCAAAGAAACCATTTTTGTGATCTTTTATTACCTTCTTAAAGACATTCCTGAGCTGTTAATAAAAAACAATATGAAATGTCATAATGTGATGAATTCAATCTTAGTGTAGTGGGTGCAGGGTTCTAATCTCCTAAGAGTAGGATATTGTTTTACAATACCATATTTCTTAGGTTCATAGGTTAATACTAGGCTATCTGCCCTAGGGCATTTATAAGCCTAGCCAGAGTTGTGCCTTAGGTTGAAGAATACCCCATTAGTTTGCCGTGCCTCTGTCCAGCAGTGATACAGAGATGATCCTCCACTGGTCAAGATTCATCTTGAACAGAGCCAGCCATGGACGGATTCTGTTCCACAGGAGTCTCTGGGTGATGAATCTGTGTTGAGGTTTAAGTCTCGACATGGCCTTGTATGTCAGGCACAGGTCACCTCTACTGAATAGAGCTGAGTTGGGCAGCATATGGCATAGAACTTTGGTCTTTCCAATTGCTGCAGATGTCGGGTAGGGGCATTGTACTCAATCATTGGTCTGATAAGTGAAGAGTACAGGGAACAATGACCTCCCTTGATCTGGATGAATCCCTTAATCAGGTGGGCAATGTAGAAGGTCCTCCTAACCACTTTGGCAATGAGTGTCAAAACAAAGGTTACTGTCAACTTGGGTCCCCAGGTCTCTGATAACCACTTCTGTGCTTAATGGATTGCCACCTATGACCTTGTTTTACCAAAGGGTATGACTATACAGCCATGGCTCTGGCACCAGTTATCCATTTCTATGAGACCTCTCTGAAGGATATCTGTGTCTGATGGATTGTTTGCAGTCATCTGCAAACTTTGTCAGCCACAATCCTCCTATGTTTGCCTGCACTTCTGAAAAGTAGATTGGCACCAGCAACTCTAACCCTGTGGGTTCGTGACATATGGGTTTACATTTAAGCTTGCAAGGTCAAGGTAGGCTGTATGAACTGCCCTCATCAATGGCCTTGGTGACTGTTTTTCAAGAGGCATGATGATCCAATCTTTATTTATGAGTTCCATTATGATCTCCATAGCTTTGCAGACCAGGCTTGTTAAGCTTATGGGGCAGTAATTACCAGGGTCCATACCATTTTAGCTTTTCACTGAACCTGTCTGCCAGTATGTTTGCAATGTCTGTGGGTTCAGTGATCCTTATGATTGTCGATTCAGCAGGCGTGGTTTATGGTCTGATCTCACCAATGATGTTCCCAGTCTATGTTTGGGTAGTTGAAGTCACCCAATATGAAGTTGCCACCAGCCTGGAGGTGTGGGCAGTTTGGCTTTTAGGAACAAGTGCTGACTATGATACAACTGTATTCCACCCAACTGCAATGCTTTATTTTATTTTTAACATCTTTTCTCTGAGTGCTTAAGTGGCATACCTATCTATGTTTCAGTGAATATGAGTGACACAGGCATGAGTTTAAATACAGTAAGGTAAATTTGTCTTGCATTACTAGCCTATATTCTTTTACCCTGATATGTGTTTTAGCAACATCCTTCAAAAGTGCTAAGACTTTGTCATCTGAAGTGCAACTGAGCTGATTGTCAATGCACATCATTAAGCAATACTGGTATAAAATGAAGGCAATGGTTTCATGTTAACAGCTTCTATGGCTCACTTTCATCATGAAATCACTGTGTGCACTAAGAAAGGCCTTACAAATATATCATGGCTTTAGTCAGAATGCTGACAAGGAGCTACACATGTTACTGTAAACACAACAGGAGCAGTACAATACCGATGCTTCTTTGACAAGGAAGTTGTTACCATTGTGTAGTACACACACTGTCCCAGAAATGAAACACAGTCTATCTGTGTAGCTATGCTATACAATTCAGTAATCAATGCATATGACAGGTGCACTTAAAGCACAGCTTTCACAAAATAACAATTTCACTGACATGCATTCACAACCTGTGTTGATATATTATTCCTCAACATAAAAATGGATATGGGTAACTTGATAAAATGGTGTTTGTATACTGACATTACATTCATATAATGTAGTGTTTCAGGAACTGAACAGCAAGCTAAGTAACTCTACCAACTAACGACATGTGGAAGAACCACAACTGCCACAGCAGAAGTCTTAACACAACTGTGACACTTAACCTATACTAACTTATTACATCATATGTATGTGCCGTAAACAAACTCTTTGATATAAAAATGGATGGTGGAGGCCTCTCCCACTGTAATTGTACACATTGCAACTGTGGTGGATGTCATTCATGCATTACAATATAAGGGCCCAACAATGCTAACAGTTACTGAATGTGGATTTTGAACACCTGAGCATTTGATTACAGAAAATACATGATGTTATAGAGAATGAATGTGCCACATTAGAAGTGTCACCACAAACGTGAGATATATTGATATGTCAAGGCCTTACATCATCATTTTATTGCTGCAAGGATAAGCGTGCCTGTAATAAATGTACTAAAGCAACAACATACAGACTGTTGTCTCATTTACTTGTGCCAGAGGATAATGTTTACTACATAGGTTATATAAGGAAAATGTAATCACATCATCATTACTCAGAATAAAAGCATTTCTATGTGAGAAATTATGATTGCTTTTTGCAAAAGGAATCGGCATCTATACATGTACAAATTCCATGTGTTAGACAACAGTGTTAGTGACATGCACAGTCACAATAAGATTGACACAATGTAGTCTGAGCAGTAATGGTTAGATTAGAATTAACTGTCTAAGATCATAATCTACAGATTCGTTCCAGAATTTCAAGTGCCACACAACATGTTGTGGTATAGTACACAGCTGAATGGATGATACCACCACTGTTTATTAACTGGATGTTTAAACTAAAAAGTGGTTGAAGTGCACAATAACACTGCACAGCTACACATCATATATGTATTTGAATATTAGTGTACACTGGCCTCAAATATCCTACATATGTAGTTATAATCAAAGTCACACAGTGCAGGAGAATTTGCATTCCATCTTTGAGATACTGAAGTTATGGTAGCATTATGTCATCATTGTGTGGCCAAAATTTTATTTTCCCCTGAGGAAGCCAGGATTTGCTAGTTTAAGACTGTACCCCTGTAAATCCATCTCATAAGTGGAAATGTATGTAAAAATGGTTGTGAGGTTGTCAACAGACTGTATATAACAGTAATCACTGTAACAGGTTCAGGCACCTAGACAGTGAGACATTTCCCTGTAGTACATTTTGTTGGGGACACGTGGCTGAAGTGAAATTCAGATGCAGAGAAGTATGGCTGTTTGCAAATTTCCTGTGGGCAAAGAGAAGAATGTGGTGCCATGCCTACAACTTCAACAACCAAATGCACAGGAAGAAAATAATGTCCATGGCCCCCAAGGCAACATGAGACAGCAGGCACTATGGCAAGCACCAGCAGCAGGCTGATCAGTTGGCATGTCAGTGGCAATAAAAAGGCAGTGCACAATGGGCAGTGGCTTTGTAATTGGTGTGTGTGTGTGTGTGTGTGTGTGTGTGTGTGTGTGTGTGTGGACCACTACCCCCTTCACAGTGTGTACGGAACATTACCTAAAATGCATACTGGAGCATAAATGTGACTAGAGCTGCATGCAGGATTTCCTCCATGTCGTAGCATACTTCTACATGTTGTAGTTACATAAGCATGTACTGTACACTGAGCACAACACTCATTACATCTTCTGCCCACATGCACTTAGTTATTAAAGCTGTGGGCATGGCAGTGTGTGCTTCTCTATGCACACAGGAAATTTGCAAACAGTCATATTTCTCTGCAGTTGAATGTCACTTCTGCCACATGTCCCCAACCAAATGTACCACAGGGAAATGTCACAATTTACAGAGCACAGTATTAGTGATAATTGCCACAGGAGAAGGCTGACTTTAAAGTTGTGATAAAGCAAATTTGTACTTTTTGAAAATCCACTGTTTGAAACAGATGGTGCTGTGCATCGCAGGTTGTGCAATAAATGCATATGTGTGCACAGGACAATGAAACGTCACTATGATTGTCATGGGTAACTACATACTTCTCTAATTTCATTTAGATAATGTCCTTCGTGTACATTGCATTACTGTGAGGGACACTGACACATTTCACAATATGGTCTGACAAAGAAATTCACAGTTGTAAACCAGTGGCTTATCAATCAAACATTCCTGCCATTTCATGCCTGGATGATTGTACACTTGTACTGTCTCATACTTGCACAATGCGCATTGACAAGACAGACATGCAAGTCATACATAGGGAAGTGGACTGCAGAATAACATCGATGGATTATATGAGAATAGGTTAACAAAAATTGTAACACAGTTGTAAGTGCAGACATACATTAATTGACAGATTTAATTGAGTCAACATCAGTCTGAAATCAAGATAACCTGTTGACAAAATTAATAAAACCATGCAAACATTGTGCAACCTAAAACAATAATTATTTTGTTTTGTTGCTTTAATTTTACTCTTTAAGACCAGCACTGCCAATCTGAATTGTGCTGCTGATGGCAAAGTATTATCGCATGTACACTCATATCTTGAAGTGATGAATTTAGAATGAGAATTAGTAGTGTTGAATGCTGCCCTGTGCCGACTTACTCACAAAGATCAGTACAAGACAGTTTTCACAACTGGAAGCAGGAATGATGCATTAATGAAATACGTAGCCAACATTTACAGCCAGAGGATTAAAAAAAAATTCTGATTTTTTTTCTTCCATCTGGAGTTGAGCCTTTAGAGAATTCCAAGAAAAACATTTATACCTGTAAGAACTGAAAGGACAATAGACAACTGGAATGACATGGGAATAACTGGAAAAAAACTGGAAAGAGGCTGAAATGAATGTCTTTATCTGTTAATTATGCAAAACTGTGTTGTCTTTCCTTTATGTGCCAAATCTTCTTGTACCTTTCAGAATAAAAGTATGCATACACTGTAGTTCAATTAAGAATGTCTTATTATGTACAGTGGAGGTAGATGTCAACAACATCCAAAACAAATCTTACTGTCTCCAATAACAGTAGTGATAAACTGAAATAGACTGAATTATAGTGTCAGTAGGTTCAACACTCATTATACTCAGAATTATGTCTTTCTTTCTGAATAATATAATTAATATTCTGGAATGCTGGATATTTGACCTGACTTCTGCACTCATTCTCGAGTGTCTGTACCAAACTTCTGTGGTCTGCACTGCAATGATTTTCTACGTATTAGACTGAACTTACTAACTTGCTTTTGTGTCTGAAGTATTTCTCCTCTTCTTCTTCTTCTTCTTTCAGCCTTTCCCGGTTAGGGGTCGCCACAGTGGATCACCTTGTCCGCTCATGATTGGCAGTGGAGTTTTACGGTGTCGAGTTGCCAGCCTGGCGCCTAACCTTCCACAGAAGGCACACACATGCACACACTCACACCTAGGGCCAATTTAAAGTGTCCAATCCACCTGCGGCATATCTTTGGGATGTGGGAGGAAACCGGAGCACCCGGAGGAAACCCACGCGACCACAGGGAGGACATGCAGACTCTGCACGGAAGGCACCCCAGCCGAGGATTGAACCGGAGAACCTCTTTCTGTGAGGCGTCAATGCTAAACCTGTAAATTTCCTACAAGTTTTACATGCTTCTTTAACATTGGTTCCCAACCCTGTTTGAACTTATGTACTGCACATTTTGTTAGCATATTTTATTCATATCAGTATTGTTGACTGAAGGTTATTCATTTGTACTGAAACATTGTTTATATATGGTGGCATTTCTAGGCCTATGCAAAGAGAATACCGTATTTCTATCTAAAAAACTATATTTAAGTGAAATCTAATCTTACAATACTTGAGTATTATCTATGCAAACTACCTAGGTAGTCATACTTCTGATGATTAACATTTGTCAACAGATTTCTGCACATGTGAATCTGTGTATTCATCTTCATTACCCTAATGACTGCTGCAATCTGTACATCCAACTCTTCAGCTTGTTGAAAAATACATTAAACTGAATAAACATAGCTAAGCACAGCGGCACAAAACATGACAGAGTAATGTAGCTGAAGTCAATAAAATCACAAGCTATCACTATAAGCTTTGTACTTCTATTTAGCCTTAGTTCCATTTGTTGCCCAGCACTAGACATTGCACAAATGCAGAGGTGGATGAACAATGATACAGAAGGGAGAAGAGTGTAGATACATTGTCATGTTGACACCGAGGCAGGGACAAACTAGCTTATCCCAGAAAAAGGAATATGTTGGCTCATAACAATATGTAGTCAGCAGGTATACATATAATACTGCACCAAAAACAGTCAGCAACACTTAGATAATGGCTGCATTACAACTCTTGAAATTAGTCAAAAATCTATATTTACATGGGAGCATTTGCTAATCATGTCTCAAGGGAATTACTACTTCAATTGCAGCACAGTGACAACTCACTGAAACAAAAGGAGTGAACAGACAGACAGAGAGAGAGAGAGAGAGAGAGATAGAGACAGAGAGAGATAGAGACGGATGCAGAGAGGAATAACAACAATAT
The DNA here is from genome assembly GCF_019279795.1 of Protopterus annectens. Lineage (NCBI taxonomy): Eukaryota > Metazoa > Chordata > Ceratodontiformes > Protopteridae > Protopterus > Protopterus annectens. The sequence goes on along the minus strand of NC_056742.1, from coordinate 425,870,827 downwards.
GTTCTGTGGGGCATGTAGGAACATATGCATGGTGTGTTACCCTTACTTATTAAATCATCATTAATCTCTTACAATAAAGTGTTTGCTATAGGGAGAAGTAAGGGATAGAAGAGTTCCACAAACATGAAGACATAAGCAGGATAAGGTTGGCTTAATAAGTCTTCTGTTGTGGCTGCAATGTTTTTACAAATGATGTCTTGCACTGTTCAATGGTATATTAATGAAATATTGTATATGGAGAGAACTACAGATGTTTGCAGTTAAAATATATGATAGGAATATGAAATAAATGACTTAATAAATTGAACTACAGCTGTAATTGAACCCATGGCAATTTGCAGAAAAATCAGTCTACAAACAGGCTAATTATCTCAACACACTACATAGGAACTCCTACTTTAATACATCCATCAGCCTAAAAAACTGTTACATTAACTGTTTCCCAGTACTGCCTTTAGTATGCCTTTACTCTGTATTCCCATACTGCAGCAGATTTAAACACATTTGTGTGAAAGTAACCTGACCACTAAAGATTAAATTGAAGTCATCAGCTTTTGCAATAAGGAGTTAAGCAGTGTTCACTCACTTTGATGATCTCCGTGCAAATTTTCAGGACCTAAAGTGAAGGCTTTTCCTTTGGCTATGTCTGGCCATGTGTGTTGTGTGTGAATCTATTTTTTAACAAGATTAAACATGTGAAAAATGGGTGGATAGGACAGTAGTGAATATGGGGTTAGCAAGCATAGGGTAGTATGCTGGAAAAGAATATAGCAATTGGCAGGAGGATGTTTGGAGAACACAACAGCTATCCACTTCTTCACTACATACTGCAAATATATAATTGTACATGGAATTGTATGACTTTGGAGCATCACCACAGCAATGATGGGTGTCAACAACAGAATAATGACATATGGCCAATTGAATTGAATCAAGTGTATCAAGATGTCACATAGGTGAAGTGGAGAGATATGTATGGGGCATAATTTATTTGTGGGACAGGTGCGCATTATTGGGAAGAGAGAGGGGAATGTTGTAGAAGGTGCTTAGGAATGAGAGGGTCAAGTATGTAAGTTAGGTTAGGAAGCATGTGCAGACATACAGGGCATACAAGACAGGGATGTAGATTTAGACAAAATGTTAGTAGACATCAAGATTGGGGATAGTTAGGAGACATCAGAGGTGTACCCACATCCAGACTGAGAATATTGAGAATCTAGTTGTCACCCTGAGAGCTATCACCACTCTCCCTGTAGCAGTTCTCTTGGTCAGTGCTCAATGTGACATCATCTTTGCAATCCAATGCAGGACCTTTTCAATCCTGCCAATATGTGCAGTGAGGTCCCTCTCCATGATATCACCTGTGACACCCCTGCACTGGCCCAGTAACCAAGGAGCCTCAATCCTCACCACTGCCAACAGTGGGGAATGTAAACACTTGGAGAATGACAAGTACACACACAGTAAAATGCAATTTCCCTTAAGAGCACACAGAGATCGCAGTCAGTCTGGGACTGATTTCTCCTTCTTTTTCCAGATCCCCAATAACACTCCCCACTGGCACAGCTACAGAGTTGAGATCTCAGCTGAGTGGCCAAGCTAAGACCTCCTGCAGCCTCTTTGTCCAACCAGTGCTTTGTGTCCCTGCCCAAGTAGCTGACATGCGTACACTTTGAGATTTCATTTATACACAAACACATACAAATCTGGGAAAGATTGGCACAAGTGTACTAGCTATGCCAACTTCTGCCCAGGCTATAAGGTAGTTTTCATTGCCAGTACCAGCTCCTTTTCAGTGACTTTAAGGTCCTTAACAAAGGGTGTCCAATCCTACTGTGTAATGTTACTATTAACCCAAATGCTAGTTTGATCAAGGGTCAAGCTATTAGGAATGGCCTGTACAGTGTCACCAAATCGATATGCAAATACTCCTAAGAGCTTAAATATTTCTAAACAGAGCAGCCACAATTGAAAGGTTAAAATATATTTAATAATAAATAATAAAAGAACAAGAAAATACTCAATAAATCATCACAGAAACTTCAGAGTTTAAAATCACAGGAAATATTGAAACATCATTGCAGGACAGTCTCAAATAAATACAGAAAACATCTAAACTAATCTTTACTATATTGCTAACTATATCTAGAAGAAATTACTGTACCCTAATTAACTTACTTACAGAAAGGCAAGTGCAGAGATGGTGAGTGGATGTTCTTGTTAGGTCAAAGACAAAATACAAAATGCCTTCTCTCTCTCTGTCTCTCTCTCTCTCTCTCTCAGAGAATTCTTAAATTAATATCAGATATTACTGCTGGGTTAGTTTGGATGACATCACTTTTTGTCACCTGACTTTAGTTCCCAAGCTAAACCTCCATTGTCAGAAACTACCAACATTTAATATATCTCTGTGAAAATGCATAGCCTTTAGATGTTTGTAACTGCTAGAAAAAATAAAACAATAAAGCACTTACAAAACAACACAGAGATTCCCCCAGTGTAGACATCCTATCTCCTGTTGACTGAAACTGAAAGATAACTTCTTTTGTTTATGGCTCATCAATAAAGTATTTCAATCTCAACTATTCTTAAGTTTTGCAAGCTAATCTCCTGTTAAAAGACATACATCTAAGCACTTACAATAGTGTATAAAAATATTTCTTCAGCACGCATGCTTATGCAATATGACATACAGTTGTAATATAGTGGTAACACAAGCAATTGCATCCTGCTGATATTCACAGATGACATATTACTATTTACAAAATTCCAGAAAACTGGCTGGCAAAATCTCTTTATTTCACACTTCCATATAAATCACATTAATATTCTCAAATGACATATAATTATTTACAAAATGCCAAATAGCTGGGCTGACAATGTGACATCCCCCCACAAAAAAACTCAAGCTAGTTTTTCAAGTGACCCTTGAGAAATGTTGCTTGAGTGGGTTAAGCCTATCTGGGAATACCTTACCCCATTCCCTATTTTGAGAGCCCATCTGTGTTGACATTATTAATCCTATTGCAGTTCTGCACTGTCATATTATATGCCTGCAACCCTAGGCTCCACCCTGGTAACTTGGCATTTTGCTGGCTGGTTCAATGTGGAAATGTTAAGGGATTGTGGTCTGTAACTACAGTGAATTTCCTTCCATACAGATAAGGCTGAGTTTTCTGCAGTGCCCACACTATGGCTAGACATTCCTTTTCAACAGCTGCATAGCATTCCTCCTTGAGTTGGAGCCTACAACTGAGATATACCACTGGGTGCTCTTCTTCCTCTGTGGAAACCTGGCTGAATACAGCCCTCACCCCATGGATTGAAGCATCCACCTGTACAACAAATTATTTGCTGTAATCTGGACTGGCTAACATAGGGGTCCTCCCAAAGCTTTTTTAAGCTTATGGAATGCCTGCTCACATGCTGGGATGCACATTACTTTATCTGACCTGTTTTTCGTTATCAGGTCTGTGAGGGGAGAAGCTATGGTACTATAATTGAGACAAACTTTCTATAGTACACTACTGTCCCTAAGAATGCCCTCACCTACTTTTTGGTAACAGGGGTGAGCCATGCCTGAATGGCTTCCATTATGGCAGGTTCTGTCCTAATCTTACCATTCCCCACTCTATGTCATTGGTAGAGACCACTGCCATACCCAACAGACATTTGCTGAGCTTAATGATCAACACTGCTCTCTGTAGTCTGCCCAGTACCTCCCTGGTGTGCTGAAGGTGCTCTTGCCAGGAATGGCTGTAGATAGCAATATCATTCAGGTAAGCAAGTGAAATATCTCCTGCTAGGATATGATCTACCAGCCTCTGGAAAGTGGCTGAGGCATTTTTCATCCCAAAGGGCATCTCCTTGAACTCATACAACCCAAAAGGAGTCACAAAGATTGACCCCTCTCTAGCACCTGGAGTCAAGGGCACCTGCCAATAACCCTTTGTAAGATCAATAGTGGTAAGATACTTAGCCCCACCCAGCTGCTCTAGGGCTTCATCTGTCCTAGGCATGGGGTAAGCATATGACTCTGTCTGATTATTTAATTTCTTGTAGTCCACACAGAACCTGATGCTACCATTCTTCTTTGGTACCAGCACCACTGTGGAAGCCCAGGGACTGCTGGACTGCTGTATTACCCTAGTTCCAACAGTTCCTATATCTCCTCCCTCAGAGTCTGTTTGATTCTGTCAGGCACCCTATAAGGGCCCTGCTTAATAGGCCTTTGGGGACCTGTATCAACATGGTGCTGCACCAGGCACCCTGGTTTTCCATTGAACATATCCCCAAGCCCCTGTAACACTGCTCGGATTTCGCGAACCTGGGTAGGAGATAGCTGCTGGGGCATCGCTACTCTTTTCACTGAGGTGTCTGTCTGATCCTCACTGAGGAGATCAGTCACCAGATCCCCCTCAGACTCCTCCTGCCATTAACTGCAAATACTCAGCACAAAGGCTTCCCTATCAGGTAAGGTTTCATTATGTTAACATGGTACAATTTATGCCCCTGCCTCCTACATAGCAGTTCTACCATGTAGTTAACATCACTGACCTGCTTTACCGCCTTGGAGGGTCCCTCCTAGGTGGCCTGCAGCTTGTTGTGTCTGACAGGAATGAGAACCATTACCTGCTGCCCCACAGCATTCTCTCTAGCTCAAGCATTCCTGTCATACCAGACCCTTTTCTGCTGTTGGGCTTCTGCCAGGTTCTTCTTGGTCAAGCCCATGAGCTCCATGAGCCTTGTCCTGAAGCTTAGGACATATGCCACAACAGACTCCTTGTGAGATTCACACTCACCATCCCACTCATCTTAAATCAAATCTAGAGGCCCCCTCACCCTATGCTCATACAGCAACTCAAAGGGTGAAACACCTGTGGATTCCTGAGGCAACTCTCTGTATGCAAAGAATAGATGGGGCAAATATTTGTCCCACTCCCTCATGAACTGGTCTGCAAATGCCTGTAGCATGATCTTGAGTGTAGAATTTAACCTCTCAACAAGACCGTTAGTCTGGGGATGGTAGGGGGTGGTCTTTAAATGCTTCACCCCACAATGCTTCCACAGACAAGCCAGCAGGTCTGACATGAAATGATGCACCTCTGTCAGTCAGTATTTCTTTTAGGAAACCTACCCTGCTAAAAATCTTTAACAAAGCATTTGCCACCTTTTCTGCCTCAGTGGAGAACAGAGCCACTACCTCAGGGTATCTAATAGAATAATCTACTACCACTAGGATATACCTTTTGCCTGTGGAACTTGGGGTGTTCAGAGGCCCAACAATATCCATAGCTACCATCTGAAATGGCTCCTCAGTCACAGGCAAAGGCATCAAAAGAGCTTTCACCTTGTCTCCTACCTGTCCTACCTTTTGACACTGCTTACAGGTCCTGCAGTACCCTGTTACATCTCTGGAAATCCTAGGCCAATAAAAGATTTGCATAATATGTCTCTTTGTATGCTTTATGCCCATATGACCTGCAAAGGGAATATCATGGGCTATGGCTAAAAGTGCCAGACAGTAGGCTCTGGGGCTACCAATTTCTGTATTCTTCCCCTCTAGCCCTCCCTCAGGGGTCCACTCTCTATACAGTAACTGTTTGCCCCAGTATAAATATTATATAGATCCCCCCTTCCCTTGAGAATCAGGTGCTTCACTAGCTACCTCCCGCAAGCCTTATAATATACGGTCTAAGAGCTGAGCCTTTCTCAACACTCTCTTGGTAACTCTTCCCAGCTCTCTTTCTACAGGAAGTCTTGCATTTTCTGACAGCGGTGCCTCATTGTCAGCCTGGGTACTACTACTCACCTCTGCCCTTGCAATCACTCTGTCCAAGGTAACATCAGTACCCACAAGCAGTGGTGGCACACCTTCAGTCTCACTGCTACAGGGTAGCTCCCTCCCTGATGTAACCACCTCAACAGTCCTGGCTGCAAGTGTGCAGTCTGTCTGGGTCTCCCCCAGGCTACCAGACCCACATGCTTGTCTCCAAGCCTGACTGCGTGTAACTGCATGCACACAATGTACTGCATTATCAAAATCATTCCCTGTCAGGACATCTACAGAGATATCCTCAAACACACCTACTTGCTTGCTTCCTTTTCCACCCTCCCAGTCAAGGTGAACCCTAGTCAAAGGTATTTGGAATGGGGTCCCTCCTAAGCTCTGACTGGAGTAGACTGCCCAAACAAGTAGTGCTCCTCTTTAACCATTGCAGGCTTCACAATGGTTAGGTCAGAGGCTGTGTCTCTCTTAGCAGTGGCCTCTTTCCCATCCACTAAGATAAGATATAACCTCTTGTAGTAGTTTGGTACCCTTGTTGTCTGCAGAAAACTTACTGCTAGCATTCTGTCATTCCCACTTACTGGCTCTCCCACCTTTTGTACCCCACCTTGCCTTTGTAGACATCTATATGCTACATGGCCCCACTGGTTGTATTTAAAACATTTAACCCTTGGTTCTGGACATGTACCTGGACTAGTGGCTTCCCCTGCTACTGGCAGACTCTGTTGGGGTGGTCTAGGCTTCCCACCATCGGTTCCTTTATACCCATGAGTTGCACGTGTATCTGTTTCCTGTGTAGTGATGCCCTGGTTGGTTGGTATAGGTCTCCCTTTTTCCCCAACTCATCTGCTGTATTACACTTTCTGTCTGCTTACCAGACTCTCATGTCCACAGGCAAAGTCCTAAGGGCTTTTTCTCCCACCAAGAGGTCTGCCAGCCCTTCAAAAGTGACGACTTGACATCCACTCACCCACCTATGAAAATAAGTGCTTAGTTCAGCAATATATTCACTCACACTTTCATCTGCCTTACATCTATGCTCACAAAACATTTTCCTATAAGGTTCAGGTGTTAACTTAAAACATTCTAGCAGACAATTTTTTACAGTATTATAATTTAAGCAATCAGTACCAAATAATTTAAAAATAGCAGTTACAGCTTTATCATGGAGTAAGGGGGTCATGAACCGTACCCAGAGTCCTTGGTCAACATTATACTGTTTACATACCCTTTCAAACATATGAATGAAACTATCAAAATTATCCCCTCTGTAGATTGTGGAAGAAATATACTGAATTTTGTTGCTTCTGGGGGTCAGTTACTCCCTTTTCCATTGCTTCCATGACCCTGGCAAACAGTCAGCATCTTCTTCTCATGTTGCCTTTGCCTCTCATTCTCCTCAGCTTCCAGACGTTGCAGTTTCATTTTCCTCAACATCCAGATGTCTCAACTTCTCAGTTTCTTCAGCTTCCATGTGTCTCAGTCTCTCTGATGATTCTATTTCCAAATGTTTGGCCTGCAGTTCAAGTCTCTTTAACTCCAGAAGGATTTCTAAGTCCTCTGTGGAAAGGTTCAACTGTCCATTTTATGAGAGTTGTGCATTCCCAAGGCCAGTCTGGTTGCCCTCCTGCTTGCTATTCTGTGATGCTTCTATAACTAAAGCTGAAATCATTTCTGCTTTAGTCAGGCTGGCATGCACCAGTCCTTTAGCCATGCACATCTCAGCCAACTGGCTCCCTGTCAGCTTGCCATACACCTCTGCTGACATGCTTGCCTGTTCTCCCTGACTAACTAAGCTAACAAAAATAAAACAAAATAAAAATAAAACAGTTGTGATATGAAACTCTGAATGCTCACTGTGTGGCTGATTGAGATTACAAACACCTTCAGTAACCACTGTTTACAGGCTACAGGAATTCAATATCCACACCACCACAAGCCAATTAATATATGATGTGGATATCCCACAATTGCACACCAATTAATATGTGACACCCCTTCACTTGCCCAGTAATCAAGGAGCCTAAATCCTCAACCTGGGTAACAGTGGGGAACATACACACTGGGACGATGACAAGTACACACACAGTAAAGTGCAATTTCCCTTAAGAGCACAGAGAAATCACAGTCAGTATGGGCTGGTTTCTCCTTCTTTCTCCAGATCACCAGTACAACTACCCATTGGCACAGCTATAGAGTTGTGATCCTAGCTGAGTGGCCAAGCTAAGACCTCCAGCAACCTCTCTTTTCAACCAGTGCTTTGTGTCCCTGCCCAAGTAGCTAACACACACACACACACTCACACACACACACACACACACACACACACACACACACACACACACACACACACACACACACACACACACACACACACACACACTTTGAGATTTGATTTATACACAAACACATACACACACCTGGGAAAGGCTGGCACAGGTTTACTAGTTATGCCCTCTTCTGTCCAAACTATAAGGTAGTTTTCATTGCCACCAGCCAGCTCCTTATTAGCTACTTTAAAGCCCTTAACAAAAAGTGTCCAGTCTTACTGTGTAATGTTACTATCAATACAAATGGTAGTTTGACCAAGGGTCAGACTATTAGGAGTGGCCTGTACAGTGTCACCAAATAGATATGCAGGTACTGTAAGAGCTTACATATCTCTAAACAGACCAGCCACAATTGAAAGTTTTAAATATATTTAATAATAAATAACAAAAGAAAAATAAAATACTCAATAAATCATGAGAGTAACTTCAGAGTTCAAAACCACAGGAAATATTAAAAAAAAACATTGCAGGACAGTCTCAAATAAATACAGAAACATCAAACTAGTCTTTACTATATTCCTAACTATGTATAAAAGAAATTACTATACCCTATTTACCTTACTTACAGTAAGGCAAGTGCAGAGGTGGTGAGTGGATGTTCTTGTTAGGTCAAAGACAAAATACAAAATGCCCTCTCTCTCTCTCTCTCTCTCAGAGAGTTCTTAAATTAATATCAAATATTACTGCTGGATTAGCTTGGATGACATCCTTTTTGACACCTGACTTTAGTTCCCAAGCTAAACCCCCATTGTCAGAAACTACCAACATTTAGTATCTCTCTGTGAAAATATATAGTCTTCAGATGTTTGCAACTGCTAGAAAAATTAAAACAATAAAACACTTACAAAATAACACAGAGATTCCCCTAGTGTAGACATCCTGTTTCCTGTTGATTGAAACTGAAAGATAACTTCTTCTGTTTATGGACAGTCAATAAAGTACTTCAATCTCAACTATTCTTAAGTTTTGCAAGCTAATCTCCTGTTAAAATTCATACATCTTAACAATTACAATAGTGTATAAAAATATCTCTTCAGCACACGTCTATGCAATATGACACACAGTTGTAATATAGTGGTAACACAAGCAATTGCATCCTGCTGATATTCACAAATTACATTATATTACTATTTGCAAAATTCCAACATTTAGTATCTCTCTGTGAAAATACATAGCATTCAATATCTCCTTCTGTCACACTTCTATATAAATCATATTAATATTCTCAAATGACATACAATTATTTACAAAATTTCAGATACCTGGGCTGACAATGTGATATCCTCCACCAGCCCTATCAGCTCCTGCTGAGTGGCAAAATCTTCACCTTCACTGGTACTGATTTTGGAGGTTACCACTGCACCAGAAGCTTGGTCAGAGCTAAACGATGTAGGTGGAGCAGGTAAGGCAGGGTTTGTGGGGCAGTGCAGGTAGGTTGTGACTCTGAAGTGCTGGGTGTCTGTGCTGCCATCTTTGCAGATATGGAGGGCCATGCTGCAGTGGTCAATCTACCTGTTTATGCTGTTGGTCATTTATTTTTCTGCAACAAGGTATACAACAGTAGATTGTTAATCAATTATAAAAGATCAAATTATCTCTCTCTATGTGTGTGTGTATGTATATATATATATATATATATATATATATATATATATATATATATATATATATATATATATATATATATATATATAAAACACCAGATGTCAGAATATATGTACCCTCTGATGAAGATGGTGGTAAAGAAGAGGCACTTTCTGAGAGTGTAGAGGGTCACTCTGACACTGAGGTTGTGGATGCCACACCCCCTTTCCATATTTTAGACACACTATGTATGCTCATGACACAGATGCCTTTTATATAGGACAGGTTGAAGCTAACACAGTTGATCAGGATAGTGTGATTACTCTGGTTGCAAAGCTGGTTGCTTCTCCTCGTAGCCATTGTGATGGCGAGGTACCACACAGGAGGGTTGGTAAAGGTGCTCAGTGGAGACCTGCTGTCCACCCCCTCCTGATGATGGTGTGTCATTAGGTGCCGCCAGACATATGTGTAGGGCCATATTGGAGGAACGGGCATGTTCCACCATGGCCTTGAAAGAGATAATGTGAGTACTAAATGTCTTGAATTCTAACAGACATAACTGTCTAAGCCATGTAGATGATTCCTTGGGCAGGATGAATGACACACTGAATCGGGTAGTGTTTGCGATGGAATGTCTGCTTCCACGTGGCTGGACAGTCAGTAATTCTTCCTGAGTTTGCAGATGCGGTCATGTCAGTGATTACAGTGTCCACACCCAGATGACATAAGCCTCAGAGTCTTGGTCCTGTATACAATTATGAGAAGAGCACATCAAGCAGTCATCAGTCATGTTCAGGTAGTACCCTGACTTCTAACTTGCACCATGGAAATAGCAGTGCAACTCCTGGCTGAGGCAGTTCTCATGGTCAGGGATGATGACACTGAACTGACTACTCTACCATGCACAACTTGCACTTGTACAAGATGTTAGGATATAGTGCTAGCACAGGGCTTGATTGTATTCATGCAGACACACACTCACACACACACACACACACACACACACACACACACACACACACACACACACACACACACACACACACACACACACACACACACACACACCTAGAGTATGAAGAGATAATAAAAGAGATAATTAGAGACATGGCATGTGATATCAATTTATTTTCTCAAAAAATTTGGTTTAGCAATACATGAGCAATTATGATAATTTACATTATACACCTTTGCAACATCAATATATGATTATAAGGTGATAATGTTAAATAAAGTAAACACATTTCTATGCTATGGTATCAGAAAGAACAACGTTTATTTCCTTATGATGGATTGGATATATCCTTTTAAATGTAATAATTGCAATTAGAATTTTTGAACTGTTCTATATATATATATATATATATATATATATATATATATATGTAATTATTGCTGTTAATCTTTTTGAAATACTATCCTGCAATAAAAAAAACTAATTGCTGCTTCTGCGTACTTAACCTACACACAGTTAAGCTGGCATTCTCTTTGCCTAGTGCAAGCAGTAAGAGATATTGAGGAAAGCATGCATGCCGGATATCAATGCTGAGGTGTGCCTGCACAGGGTGCTAGTGATTGATGTACTGAAATTAATTCTATTGCTTGAATTTTGCCGTGACTCATACTTATCCCATACCTCTTTTAATCTCTTCTGGAGTGCCTCATGGTTTGCAGCTATTTCGTCTGCAGCTGCACACTACAGAAAAGTAAATAAATATATACAAAAGCATAATGAATAAATGTGTTTGTTTGCTAGATCATTAATGCCATATCATACACAGGTTATGGGTTAGTATACTTACACAACTGAGGGGTTCAACTTCTCATTGGCTTAGGAGATCCTCCTTGCACTTCTTAAGGTAAGTATAGTGGTGATGACATTGTTCCATAGTGTACGGAATGCCAATTGCACTTCAGACAACCACAGCTAACCTATTCCAAGCCTCAGCCTTATACTGAGACCCAAAATAATCTCATTGCAGCAGTATATGGCTGTAGCGTTTCATGAGGACTGATGCAGATGTCCTGGAATCCTCAACTCCCCACTTATGTGCTTTAAATTTAACAGCATTTCTCCCACACAAGCCATGTCTGCAAAAGTCAGGCTAACACAATATGTCTGAATTGGCACCCAATTCATATCTCATGGGTAAATGATTATGCACAAAAATGCACAGTCTTGCCAACTGCATTTGCACAATTGAAAGCAGGTGGCTTCCTTGGCAGATATATTGCCACTATTTACATCACAATGCCATAAATGTGTGAAACATGGCAATGAGCTTTGTATATGTGATGCTTAACCTATTGGACATAGATTCTATTGTTCAACAATGGAATGCTTAATGGAATAGCTTTTAATCCTTGCAGTTTGGAAGGAGAAAGAGGATAATTTGTGACATATTGTGATGTTGGGGCTTACACAATGTTAAAATATTGTTGTACCAGCTGTGAATTGAACACATGGGATAAACAATGAGAACACTGAAAGTTAGCTTATTAATTAACATTGCCACAAGAGAACTACCTTTTACACATGGCAATTGGATATATGCTAATTTCAGAATGAATGGAGATACACTTCATAGAGGCCTGTACGTTACTGATTTTAATTAATCCTGGGAATGCATTCCTATGTAAAAATCTGTATTTCTGTTTGTAAATATATTTTAGATGGGTGCAACTGAATGTGATATGTGACACCTGGAATTTCTCCACTCGGTACTGTCCAGAGTACTGAAGAAAGTTCATTGTTGCCAAGCAGTTTTAACTACATAAGATATCCTAAATTAAAATTTTCACTCTTTTCTTTAGGCGGTAAATTGTGTTTGCATGCTACCAAGCAGATAGCATATGGGGAGAAAAAATAAAAGATTGCATATTGCGAATAACTGAAATGTAATCTCTAAACAGGGTTTGATTTCTCTCAGTTCATTTCATTTACACCATGTGCCACAGAGAAAATTACTTTACAAGTGTATTTTATTCACTGACTACTATCTAGAGTTCTGCTGGCCATTAAGTGCTGCCAGGCATTTGTTCTACATACAACATCCTAAACTACATTTTACACTTTTTCCCTAGGTAGTGAACACTACCAAGTGGAACATGAAAGAAAAATTACATATTGTGAATAGTTGCACTGTGATCTCTAAACAGGATTTGAACAAGACATCATGTGACTTATTTAACTCAGTTCACTTCATTTACACCTTGTGCCACAGATCTGGACATCTGTCAGTGGATTCTCTACAGTCATTACTATGGTTCTATATTAGATAAACAAAAGTTTATCTTACCGAAGGCTAACATGAGCAAAAATCCCGGAACCCGAAACCGGAATTGTGAGATCGCAGTACAGTGAAGATGGGAATATCTGCCCTTTCCTCACTGTAGTGCGATCTCAGAGTTGGAATATATATTTAGCGGGGGGTTGGGGGGGCGCAGCCCCCCACAATTGCAGTTTTGAGTTCTGGGATTTTCGATAATGTCAGCGTTCGGTAAGATAAACTTTTGTTTATCTAATATAGCCTCATTACTATCCATGGTGTTGACTGTCGCGCAATGATGCCAGGCATATTTGTACTCCATAAGGGATCCTAAACTAAATTTTTCACTTTTTTTCCCTTAGGTAGGGAACCGTATTAGCAAGCTGATGAGCTGACAGCAAACAGAAAAGGCATTAGAAAAATATTTGATAGAGAAAAAAGCTGACAGTAAGTTAAATGCAATCATTTACAAATCATTGACCAGAGCAAGAAGTGCATTTCGTCCTTTTCACTTCTTGCAACATCAGAAATGTTCTTTGTGGAACACATTATCAGACTAGTAGTTAATGACAAATAATGTGAAAGTGGACACACAGCAGCTCACATGTTCTTAACAATACTGACAATACTTGATTTTAAACAACACAATGGTATCAAAAATGTGATTAAATATTTACTTATGGTCCCTATCAAATAACTGAACAGACTCTTTGTCGAACATGATATGGTCAAACCCATATCATTGACAATGCAGCTCACTGAAAAAATGTATAGAAACACAACACCCACACACATCAAAGAAACTGCTTTTGCAGGGGGGCAAGTCCTCCTTCACCCCCTGATAATTATATATATACCAACTCTGAGATCACACTACAGTGGGGAGAAGGACAAATTTCCTAATCCCTGCCATGACGACATCTCAGAACAGTTCAATGGATTGCCAAAGATTCCAAAGACAACCACAAGGCATTCTAAACCTATGTCAAGATTCTAAATGGCAATGCTCAGATTTGGTCTGAACTACAACAGAATGGCATTAAATATACTGATCCCAAGGATAGTGCCACTATTCTGGCAGATCGATTAAGTGCAAACTCCACCCCCCTCTCGCCCCCTAAAGGGCCCATCTCAATACCGAACGATTGTCAAATTCCGGTAATAATGGCCACACAGGTAAAAAACGCACTCTCCAAAGCTAAGAATACAGCATCCATGGGACCAGACAACATCACAGGCTGTGTACTACATGAACTACAAAATGAACTGGCACCTCACCTAAGTGTCATGTTTAATCGTAGCCTCACCTCAAGCTTTTGCCCACTGAGTGGAGCACAGATAGTTATCCCTCTCCACAAGGGTGGATCCACTTTGGATGCCGGGAACTACTGCCCCATCAGTCTGACGAACCTAATCTGCAAGGCCATGGAATGTATTATCATGGAACTTATAAGCAAAGACATTGGCAACCTTCAAACACTGGTCCCCATGCAGTTCGGGTTCATGAAAGGCTGATTGTGTCTCTTGAACCTGACTGACGTCTTTGAATCAGTCTCCAGAGCTGTGGACAAGGGTAAGGTGGTCCACACAGCCTATCTGGACATAGCCAAGGCCTTTGACTCCATCCCCCACTCTGGAATCATAGCTAAACTTACTAAGCTAGGGATCAATCCCTACATCACTCGATGGGTTTCCAACAGGCTTACTGACAGAACCCACACTGTAAAAGTAGCCGACTCCAAATCCAGCTCCAGACAAGTGACAAGTGGAGTACCTCAGGGTTCAGTCCTGGGACCGCTCTTGTTTGGCATCTACTTCTCTGAAGTACAGGCCAACACTAAGGGACTCTGGCTAACAAAGTTCGCAGATGACTGCAAACTAGGAGCCATTATTGAATCCCCAAATAATGTGAATATTCTACAAAAGAGCCTTACAGAAAAACATGTACCCATGAATTACCACATAGGTAGCAGTACACTAAACACTGAAAGTGTGATAAGAGACTTAGGGACACAGGTGGACAGTGGTCTCACCTTCGATAACCACATTGCCACAACAGTCAAGAAATCCTCCTATGTGGCACACCTCATCACTAAGGGCTTTTTATCCCGAAATAAGGTGGTCATTGTCCCACTGTACTCATGCCTCACTAGACCCATTATAGAATACAACGCCCTATTTGGTATGTACCTCTCAAGACATCTGCCACAACTGGAAAGGCCGCAGAAATACCTCACTAAAAGGATCACAGGCCTAAAGAAGATGCTCTATGCTGACCATCTAAAAAAACTCCTCCTATACTCTGTCGCATATCATCTACTCAGAGGTGATCTCTGCTTAACATACAAGGTCATGTCAAACCCAGAGCTGTTGGACATGCTACACTTAAAGAAATCCCAATCCATCAGAGTCACACGCTGCAGGGATCTAAACCTTGTCATCACAATGAACGAAACATGCTGGAGGGATAGGTTCCTGACCCAGAGACTCCCCAGACTCTGGAATAGACTTCCCATACATGTCAAGCAGAGTGCTTCTTTGGCCCTCTTCAAAAGGAACCTTGATGACTGGATGGGAGATAGGAAATTCACCCCGGGGATTACATCAGTCACCCTGCTCGACAGGGGTCCAGGGAAGTATACACTGTGGGAAGAAATAGCCAGGGAATTGTTATGGCTAGGCTTGTATAGGCCCTTGGGCCGATAGCCTAGTACCAACCTATGAACCTATGAACCTATGAATATGGGTTCAATCATATCATGTTAGACAATGTGTCCATTCAATAATTTGATAGGGATCCATATACTCAGACCACCCTGTATAAAATTATCAATTAAGCTGATATGAACCATGCATCATCTGTCCTTATTCTCTAAGCTCAATGTACTTAAACCTAGTGTTACAGAGAATTTACCTGACAGATGTTTCTTCACTGAGTACAATGAGTGCTGATGGCTGTACAATTCTTTTAAGCTAGTTTGCACTACATAAAGGAGCCTAAACTAAAATTTTCACCTTTTTCTTAAGCCGTGAAATACAATTCACACTGCCAAGTGGCACACAGATGCATAAGGCAATACTTATCAGAAGCAGCTGCAAAAACATTTTGGATAACAATATCAAAGAACTTGAAATGAAGCACAGTGTATATCTAGCAGTGAGCAGAGATACTACTGTATTACACTGATACATTCAGCCTTTTCACATCTCCTTGTAACATTAGTACTATCATGTATGTATCACAATATCAAGACTCTAGCTAATGCCATAGAAACAGAGTAGGGCACAGGGAGCAGCAGAAATGCTTTCATTTTGCACACAACACACACAGTTAGTATTGAATAATTTCAAATGACATATCTTACTCAATAATGATCTTACTTGAGTTTCCCTCAGCACACATTCATACACTAAAATGAGTGTCAAGATTCATTATGACCTGCCTCTTGGAGCCAATTTCAAACCCTGCACCACCTACCACCTGCACTGTTTCTCTAAGGTGAATATATTTCTATATTACGCCACAAAGATATGTGTATGGCAACCTGAATTTATTTTTCTCAGTACTGCCATCCAGACTGCTGAAGAAAGCACAGCAATGCCTGTCTTAATTGAACTTTTGATAACAGTTCAAATGAAATTTGTCTGATTTTACCCTGGCCAGTGAAATGCCATTCAGTGCTACTGACCACTGCCAGTCAATGGAGCACAATGACAAACAGCAGGCAAATGATAAAGGGAAAACAACTGGAAACAAGTACTGTAAATGTACATTTCTGTTGCTTAATCATCTATGTTATCTTGCAACATTATCCTATATGGATTTGAACCATCAAACCAGAGTATTAAGAACAATCACTGAAGGGCATTTCCTATATTTGCCACAGTCAAAGCCATATAGAAAAGTCTTCAGATCTACTGAAAATGTGACATTGTATCAAGTTTCATTGAAAGTTCAAAAGAAACAAGTTAAGAAAGTTGTCCTTTCTCATTTGACAGTAAATGTTTGGATGATTGCGATATTGCTAACAATTAGGATACCCAAGTACTCATGCAATATTAAACAAAGAGTGCAAACATTGCAGGCGTTTTCTTCTTTTTCTTTATGGCATTTCATTCCCATATCTGTGCTTTTATAAGAGCAATTCTATCTCTGTTTATTGCATATTTTATCTGTATCAGTGCTTAGTGTTCTTTCTTGAATATGAACACATTTCTTAGTGAGGGTCAGTAAATGTGGTTAAGTTTGACTTGTTTGAACCATGCTTTGCTGAGGTGCATCATCTCTGGGACATTTTACAAAATTCCTATGGCTCCAAGACCAGTCTAAGTGCTTTTCCATTTATTTTTACTTACTTTATTGCATTTGAACTTGCCTATCATTTTTATATGTGCCTTATAGCTAATTTATCACATTTGCACTGTTTTAAAGCAACTTATTGATTAACTGTATTTCATTACTGTTTGTATTTCATTGCTTTTTACTGCAATTTAATACTGCTTAACTGCATTTTATTGCATTTCATTACTGTTTAGCTGTATTTTTTCATACTCTGAGTTCTGTTTTGCCTGTAAGTGGTTAATCTGTGCTTTTCTGTGAGTTTTACTGGGTTCTTAACCCTTAAATTGAGTAGCATAGTCTGGATACAGGTTTGCTGCATCTAGAGCTGTTTGTTTTTGCCTTCTGCATCACTGGTGGCCATCCTGTGCTTGCTTTCTGTTTTTCTGGCAGCCATCTTGTGTTGGTAGGGAGCTATCTTCTCCGCTAGTGCGAGCAGCAGAGATGCCTGGACCTTGTGTGGCACAAGCTGACTGATAAAGAAAGCAGGGGCTAGCAGAATTGGCTATATTTATATGTTACTAGAATCTTCTATTTTTTGTGGTATTTAGACCCCACGTTTGAGCTGGTTTGAACTCATTTGAACCAGGCTGTACTGAGGTCCCACCATCTCTGGATGTTTTGCAAAATTCCTGAGGCTCCAGGACCAATTTAAGTGTTTTTTTTATTTATTTTCAATTATTTTGTTGCATTTGCACTTGCCTATAATTTTTATCTGTGTCTTATGGCTAATTTATCACAGTTACACTGTTTTAAAGCAATTTACTGATTAACCGCATGTCATTACTGTTTAACTGTATTTCATTGCTATTTACTGCAATTCATTACTGTCTAACTGCATTTTACTGCATATCAGTAGTGTTTAACTGTAGTTTTTCATACCATGAGTTCTGTTTTTGCCTGTAAGTGGTTAATCTGTGCTTTGCTATGCGTTTTACTGTGCTCTTAACCCTTAAATTGAGTAGCATTGTCTGGATACAGGTTTTTTTACATCCAGAGCTGTTTGTTTTTGCCTTATGTGTTTCTGGCAGCCATCTTGTGTTTGCCATCTGTGTTTCTGGCAGCTATCTTGTGTTGGTAGGAGCCTATTTTCTCTGCTAGTGAGAGTAGCAGGGCTGCCTGGACCTTGTCTGGCACAAGCTGATTGGTAAAGAGAGCAGGATCTAGCAGGATTGGCTAGATTTCTGTGTAATTAGAATATTCTAGTTTTATGGTGTTTAAACACCATGTTTAAGCTGGTTTGGGATTGTTTCCACATTGTGCACTACAGCTGCACTACTTTTAACCCATTGTGAGGTATTCCAGCTACAAATTTTCCCTTAATAGCACTTGTGTGATCACCTAGTAGTACTCATCTTAGACCTTCCACCCTTTACACCCTTAGCTTTCTCTGGCCTCTCTCCCTTAGATTCTGACAAATACAGATGGACAAGTCCCTACAGTTTCTCCTGGCAGTCTGGATGATATGGGCCCCCTGAGGCAGTATAGCAACTGCCTCATGTTCATGGACAAGCCTCTACTACTACCACCTAGGAACACAAGTTGTGAGATATGCAATTACATTAAGAGCCTATAGTATATGCTGTATCCCTCACAAGCCAGTATATCTGGCACTGAGAAGGTTGTGAACACAAACACCACACCTTAAACACCATCCACATCTACACAACACATGCCAACATATGCACAGATCCTCAACAAAAATATACCCCCAAAAAAGAGGCCTCCGAGGCAAAAACAGATGCGAACTCCACAGCTCACCACACCACACAACACACATAGTCCACACAGCTATGTCTCACAGCGACTAAGGCCTAGCTATAAACCCAACATATCAGTCATAGGAGACTTAAATGTGAGACACTCAGATGTTCCCCTCATGAGGCTGGATAAGGAGAAAGTTTGTTGTTTGTCAGGTGCCAGAATCCACCGTATCACACATGCACTCAAGTCTCTCAACAAAAGGTACTGTTATGACTCTGTCATAGTCCATGTTGATGTGAATGACTTGAGATGTACCTCTCTGGATTATATGAAGAGAGACATGATCAAGCTCACTGAATATGTGTCCCAGGCAGGTATATCCCTAGGCTTAAGCAGCATTCTACCATCACCCAGAATGATGCCTCAATACAAACAGAAAATGACTGCCTTTAACAATTGGATTCATTTCTGGTGTCATTCCAAGGGGATCCAGTACCTGACAGCCTAGAAGACATGATCGACAGACCACAATGCTTTGTCAGCGATGGCCTGTATCTGTCTCACTTGGGCTTCAGACTTCTGGCAAAGACTCTTGCCTCCACCATAGTGCCTTTTTAGGCAATGCTATGAAGTCAAAACTACCAACATGAAAATTTCATCAAAAGGCAAATTAAAGACCATGCTGCTAAACGTTAGTAGTCTAAACATGAAACTGTATTCATTGCAAGCATTCTTAACCCTGAAAGATGCTGACATTTGTGCAGTCACAGAAACCTGGTTCAAAGCTACAGAAAGCACCCTGGCAATACCAGGCTACTCATCCTAGCATACATTCAGACCCCAGAACATGTGCAGCAAAGCAAAAAGAGGTAAAGTTTCAATATATGTTAAAGACATACACAGCTCCAGGCTGGTCACACAGTATGATGCACAGGAGACAATCCAGGTGCAGTTAACTATTGACAAGACCCCTATTCAAATCATATCTAGCTACAGGCCCCCAACCTTGACTCAAGTGCCCACTCCACCTATCTGGACTTCTTAAAATCTATCAAGATTCAACCTTTTACCCTGATCCTGGGTGACTTTAACTATCCAGCCACAGACTGGAAGAACTACTCATGCCAAAACACAAATACCCAGAGATTTCTTGATTTTATCAATGCAAATGCCTTGGACCAGTTGGTCAACACCCCTACAAGAGGTGATAATATCTTGGACTTGCTATTAACCAACATGAGTAACCACTGCAGCATCCCTACAGTGTCATCGTCCCTGGTAAGATGTGACCACAAAGTGGTCACTTTCAAAGTCACCATCTTCCCTCCCCTCCCCAGCTAGGGTCAAACAAAAACTTCTCCAAAGCTTACAACCTCCTGATTGAAGGTATAAACAGTGTTACAGCCCCCATCTCCTCCATAGGAGCTGGCACAAATGTCCAAACCTACACCAGAGTACTATACAAGCATTTACATAGCTGCATGAAATCAGGAATACCCAACAGGACAAAATCCTCCTCTTTAAGGAAGAGTAAACCTGTCTGATGGATATCTGCAATAAATAAACTCTATAATAAAATGGGAAAAAATGCTGTCCAGAACGAAGAAGGAGTAGGTGCCTAATTGGATGCAATCTCTCCTTAGCCTGGACAAGCAAGTAGGAACATTAGTGAAATCCTCCAAAGCAAACTTTGAGTCCAAACTGGCCACATATACTAAAGACAGCCATAATGCCTGCTTCACATATGTCTGCAGTCTCAAAGGAAGTACTCAGATCTGCTCAGAACTGGTGGTCAAGGACACCACATACACAAATGCTGTAGATATAGCCAACTTGCTAGAAGACAGGTTCAGTGAAAACTTCACCCCTCTGTCCCATCCATCAGTAAATCAGGACATCCCCAGCACCTGCTCCACTCCCATTATCTCTAGGGAGCAAGTCATCACTGCCCTTTCAAAGGCAAAAAATGCAGCCTCCATGGGACCCAATAACATCCCAGTCTGCATCCTACCTTAACTCAGGCAGGAACTTGCAGCACCATTAGGCACCCTATTCAACCAAAGCCTGCGTACTGGCTTCATCCCAGCTGATTGGAGGACAGTCACTGTCATCCCTTTGGACAAAGGTGGAGCATCCACTGATCCAGGAAATTATAGACCCATCAACCTAACTACCCTAATCTGCAAGACCATGGAACGGATTATCATGGACCTCATTAACAAGGACATTGGTAACTTTCAAACACTCAATCCCACACAGTTTGATTTCATCAAGGGGAGGTCATGCCTGTTAAACTTGATTGACTTTTTTTAGACAGTCACCAAAGCCACGGAGAATGGGAAGATGGTGCACACCACCTACCCTGACCTGGCCAAAGCCTTTGATACTATTACCCACTCGGGTATAATAGATAAACTCTCTCAACTAGGCATCAATCCATAAGTTTCCTAATGGGTAGCAACCTGGCTCACTGATAGAACCCACTTAGTCAAAATAGGGGAAGCCACCTCAAGCAGTAGACCTGTAATGAGTGTCATGCCCCAAGGATTGGTTTTGGGGCCTCTGTTGTTTGGAATGTACTTTTTCTGAGGTGCAGACCAAAACCAGTGAGTTATGGCTCACCAGGTTTGCAGATGACTGCAATCTGGTTGCTGTCATGAATTCCCCTAGTGATATGAACATCATCCAAGAGGGTCTCACCCAAACAAATGACTGGTGCCAGAAACATGGCCTCAAACTGACTGCCAAAAAATGCATCATCATCCCCTTTGGTGAGAGTGACATCCCACAAATTATCACATTGATAACAAGCCTCTAAGCATGCAATCAGTCCTAAGGGACATGGGCACCCAGGTTTATAGCAACCTGACTTTTAACCACCATATTGTCTCTGTTGTATGGAACACTTTCTACATGGCTGACCTCATTAAGAAGGGTATCTCATACAGGGACAAAGAGGTCATAACATCCCTGTAGTCTTCACTTCTTAGACCCATTATGGAGCATAATGCCCCTTTTGGCATATACCTCACAAAGCACATGCAGCAGCTGGACAGACGACAGAGGTTCCTCACCAGGGGAATCCAGGTCCTCAAACATCTACCCTACACAGATAGGCTAAAAGCCCTGTCTCTCTAGTCAGTTTCATACAGGCTCATCAGAGTTGACCTTTTTCTGGCATACAAGGTGATTTTGGACCCCACCCTGATGGGACTGCTGCATATCCGCAAGTCAAGTTCCATCCGAGTAAGCTGTATGTCTTACCTGAACCTGGTCTGTGATATCAGTAGGACTTGTTGGCCGGACAGATTTGTGTCCCGGAGACTCCCCTTTCTGTGGAATAGACTCTTTCCCCACATCAAGCAGAGTACAACATTAACCCTTTTTAAGTGCAACCTGGATAACTGGATGGGCAACAGAAAATACACCCCTGGGATTCCACCTGTGTCCATGCTGGACAGGGGCATTGGGTGCTGATTTGTTAGAACATGAGATAAATTCTTTGCTTGGCTTGTAAGGGCCTTGGGGCCAGTAGCCTAGTAACTTCCTATGATCCTATGATCCTATTAAAGCCAGTATTTGAATGTTAGGAATGTTGATCCCCTAACTCATATAACACTAACAATATACTTTCAGACTTTTTGGAAAGTCTCTTCTGCCTGACACACCCTCAGTAAGTTTACATCAAAGAGTGGAGACTGAGAAACCTCAATTGTTCCCGCAGTCAGACTAATCATAGGCACTTGCAAACCATTAGTATGTAACACTTCTCAGTGCTCATCCTTGCAATGCAGGACATGTGCATGCAATCATTTTGCTTCTTACATCATGTTTACCTTCCCTACACTTGTCTGCCTGATGTAGCGTGGCTGCAGTTGCCCAGGAACAAGTAACTATGGGAGGTGGTCTTGCTACTAAACCACAGACTGAAACTGAGGAGTACCTCTACACTGTCAAAGACACAGAGAGCTTGGTAGTGGGTTCACCCAGAATCCTCAGTGCTGGTGCTGATGTGGACAACAGACCCAGAGTGTCCCAAGCAGAACATTCAGGTATGCAAAATGCAAATGTAATGTCTTTATATGTATATATCTTAAATTTCTGATATTTATAGAGCCAGTGTTAAGTGTGAGTCAGACGATACAGTAATCGAGACAAAGTAGATGATGTTTCAGGAGAATAGGGTGGAATCCAACTGTTCATTACATTTTTGTATGAGAACATTCTTAATCTGCACATGTAAATGGGATTGTTCACTTTATCTCGTTTCATTTACATTGTGATGCGTATCCTTCTTTCCTTTCCCTTTCTCATATACTTAGACATCTGGATTGCAGTCTGTCAACCCACCTGCACAGAGTAAGCATATATTTGTTTATTGTTATTACTATATATAAGGTAAATTCAGCTCTAAGTAAGAATATAATTTGTGCTGCTTTAGCATTTGTTGGAGTTTGACATATAATTTGTATAAGAAAAATATGTGATCAATTTTATTACATGTTTTTCTGTTTGTTATATGTATTGCTTGCTATCACAGATGATCCTCACAGTGGAACTGTGGAACTCCTAACACCAGATGTCAGAATATATGTAGTCTCTGATGAAGATGGTGGGTAAAGGAGAGGCACATTCTGAGAGTGTAGAGGGTCAGTCTGACACCCCCTTCCCATATTTTAGACACAGTATGTATACCCATGACACGGAGACCTTTTATATAGGACAGGTTGAAGGTAACACAGTTGATCAGGATAGTGTGATTACTCTGGTTGCAAAGCTGGTTGCCTCTCCCCATAGCCATTGTGATGCTGAGGCACCACACATGAGGGTTGGTAGAGGTGCTCAGTAGAGACCTGCTGACCACCCCCCTCCTGATGCTGGTGTGTCATTTGGTGCCACCAAACATATGTGTAGGGCCATAGTGGAGGAATGGGCATGTTCCACCATGGCATTGGAGGAGATAGTGTGAGTACTAAATGTCTTGCATTCTGACAGGCATTAATGCCTAAGCCATGTAGATGATTCCTTGGGCAAGATGAATGACACACTGAATCGGGTAGTGTTTGTGATAAAATGTCTGCTGGGGAAGGTGGGCTTCCACGTGGCTGGACAGCCAGTAATTATTCTTGAATTTGCAGATGTGGTCATGTCAGTGATTGCAGTGTCCACACCCAGATGACATAAGTCTCAGAGTCCTGGTCCTGTATACAGTCATGAGAAGAGCCCATCAAGCAGTCATCAATCATGTTCAGGTAGTACCCTGACTTCTAACCTGCACATGGAAGTAGCAGTGCAACTCCTGGCTGAGCCACTTCTGATGGTCAGGGATGATGACACTGAACTGACTACTCTACCATGCACAACTTGCACATTTCCATGAAGTCAGGATATAGTGCTAGCACAGGGCTAGATTGTATTCATGCAGACACACACACACACACACACACACACACACACACACACACACACACACACACACACAGTGAAAAAAAAATCACTTACCCATACCACTTCATATATGCATGCAAGTTGTCTAAACAGTACTGTTGAGTGCTATACAGCTTTTATTTCTGGCACTGAACACTGTATATTGTGACAGATAAGTGTGTTTCTCAGTAACACACACTCACTTCTTTGGTGTCATCCTTGCCCTCCTACCACCCCCACCCTGTGAAAATGATGGTAAATATGCCCTGCCCTCTGCACGGGTCTTTGTGACTTAGGGTTGCCTATATGTCTGACTGATACAATGGATAGCTAGTGCTTGCTTTCTCACAAGTCTACATTTATCAATCCATATTGTATACGAAAAGTTTCTGATTTCTTGTTCCTACTCATTTGTGAATGATTGCTTATATAATTGTCGAACCTTATTGTATTTCAGTTAGTATAGTAAGTAAAACAGTGGAAGCATTAGGTGCTTTAGTCTTGCTTCTTGATATAGTTGTTAAAAACAAGGGTATAATTGACCTGTTCCATATTTCATGGGGGATGGTCAATTGAAATGCTTGAGGCACAGTATTGATTCTAATATGTAACTGTAAATTGCAAAAAATTGAGTAAGGAGATATTAATGAAATAAAGGTACATTTCAGACAATTCTGCTTAGGGGCATACACATATTTCCATATGGGAGTGATCAGTTATGTACATTTTTTTCTTTACAGATTCCACGGTTATGTTGCCATTACTGCTGGTAACAATTGGGTCCTTGGGTGTTGTCCCTGTCTGATGCTATCAGAACACAGTCATTACATGGTTAAGTAAAGGTTTTGGAGTTTGACAGGCATCAGTTTTCATATATATATATATATATATATATATATATATATATATAAATACATTCATTTAAGCATCCACACTTACCTCGAACGCGTGTAACGTCGAATTGGAATGTCGAATTTCACAGTGGCGAACGGTCAGAATGTTGTACGAAACACTGAATGTGACATTTCCGTCTGCTCTACCACCTAAACAAGTGCCGCCATGGGTCAAAAAGGGGGGGATATTTTGCATTTCGCATATATTGCATTCGGAAAAAGGAGAATTTGCTGCACTGCTTTTGAACATTTCCTGGTCGGCCATCCACCGGCCGATCAAATGAATGTATACCACACATATATATATATATATATATATATATATATACACACACACACACACACACACACACACACACACACACACACACACACACACACACACACACACACACACACACACTGGATCCTAGGTTTTGACCAAGATAGTGGAAGTTTGTAGTATGCTTTGCCTCTTCACCAGAGCCAGGACATACTGTGCCTGCCTCCATCTGGCAAGCACCATCTGCATCTAGTGGTTCTCCCTCAGACTCCTCATATTTATCTGCTGCTGCTGGCCCTGCCTGTGGTCCTTGAAACTGTGGTCTTGCCCCCTGCTGTTTTTATTAAACCTGTTTCCTGAAAATTATATTGTGTAACATGGAACATACTATAATTATTTTAGCAGAGGTACCTGAGTTATACTACAGTGCACTTACTGATGTGTCTAGACCCAGAACCTTGATTTGAACAATCCAAATATACATTCTATGATATTCCTAGTTTGTGCAGGGGCCTCAAGTTATAATTGCTGAGTTGGGTTGTATGGTTTTCCTACAGCTGTCATGAGCAAGGGTTCAAGTGCATAACCTGAATATCCTAGTAGATACCCTTGAAGAATGTCACCCCTAGCAAACTTGACATACAGTTTGCAGGTCTGCCATATGTGTGAGTTGTGAAAACTGCCTTGGTTACCTGCACAGTCATTGTAGATGATCCCTTGGGCATTACAGACAACCTGACAGTTTAGAGAGTAGAAACCTTTTATGTTGATGTATCCCTTTCCCTGTTCCCCATGTGGGGCCTTTATTTTATTTGTGTGCAATCCATGGCCCCCAGCACTTCAGGGATGTATGCTACTGCAGGGAATTCCTGCATAGTTTTGTCCTCTCCTGGGGGGTGCATGGGTAACAGGTGGGATTCTTTACATGATGCAGCATTACATTTAAAACTGACATAATATTCTAGTGACTGATGCCTGTGACACCCCTAATATATCCCCTGTGGGTCTCTGGAAAGTACCAGTAGGTAGTATATATAATGCTATATATAACTTTGTTTCCACTGGAATGGGTTTTCCACAATTTCCTTGGGGCCTGAGGTGGGGTTGGGAGAGGTTGCATAGCCCTGCCCATCCTATATCTCTCAGCAATTTCTGCATCATGCATAAGTCTAAATAAGAATTTAAACATCTTTTTTCTTCTTCTTACATGAGGTCTAGCAGCAGGAGCAGTAGCAGCTCCCTTTTCTAAAGCCTGTTACTCATACAGCATAATAATATCAGCAGCAACCACTAACATGCTTTTTTTCCTAAGTGTAATTTTGCTGTATTCCAAAGAGTTTTGGTGTATAAGGGAAAAGCCTACGCTATGTATACTCAATTGTTTTATAGCTTCCTGAATAACTATGCCATGTTGGATTGGTTGATTAGCATGTGCTTCAGCTCTTTGTCCTGTCATTAGCATATTCTGCTGTTTTCCCTTTGTTTGAATGGGTACAGCCATTTAATGAACCTCCAAATAGCATGCTATCATGTTGGTGTCTCAGCACACCACCAACACATTAGCTACACTTTGTGTGGCTGTTAATGAATCTTGCCTGGTACGTGTATGTAACAGCTTGTCAGTGCTGTGTACATTGTCCATGCAGTTCGGTAAGGTTTTGATCTCTTGACTGCTGTAAGCTAGTTACCAATGTTCATTTCTCAGTCTTCCACAGTGTTCTAACATTCCCTTTAAATTTATGTTTTCTGAGACATTTATTATAAGTTTTTCTTTGGCTTTACTTGATAATACACTGTTGTAGAGAATATTAGTTAGGTAGGCATAGGCTGAAATCCATGGCGATATACATTGTAGCAATATGCCAAACAATCCATATCACGTGCTAAGAACGTACTATTAAAATATGATGTATGTATGTCAAACATAATATGTATATGTGATAGAGTCCATGACTAAGCCTACTCATGTAATGATGTGGACATTGTCAATATGCTGATAATGATTTTAATCACTTGATTGGTGATATGTTTTTTTTTCCAGTGTTCAATTTTCATTTTTTAACACTGGTCTAATTTTCCTGAAATTTGTGTTTTCTGACATATATTTTAAGTTCTTCTGTGGCTTCACTAGATAATACAATGGTCTACAGAGTATTATTGCCAAAGTCAGGGGTTCAAGCCCATTTTGGTGTGTTTTTGTTGCCTTTTTATCATGTGTTCCATTCTCATGAAATGTGTTTTTTAGTCACCTTTTTATGAGGGCTTCTGTGGCACATCCTTGTCTAGACAATGTCATTGCCAGATGTAGAGATTGGAACCCATTTAGGTGTTTTTTGTTGTTGTTGTCTTCCTGTTATGTGTTATGTTCCCCAGAAATATGTTTTTCAGTCACCTTTTCTATGAGTCCTTCCATGACATGTCATGTTAATGCCCTGGTCTAGAGAATGTCATCGCTGAAGGCATTAGTTCAAACATATTTTTGTTATCTTGATATTATGTATTATGTTCCCTGAAATGTGCTTTTATTCACATTTTCTATGCATAATTCCATGACATGCCTTATTCATTCCCTGTTGTAGAATATGTTAATGACAAAAGCATGGGTTCAAACTCATTTTGATGTGTTTTTGTTCTCTAACAACCATGTCTTACATTCCCCCTAAATGTGTTTCTCTGTCACCGGATTTATGAGTGATTCCATGACATGACTTGCTAATGTTCTGGGCTAGAGAATGTCATTTTCAAAGGCAAGGGTTCAAACATATTTAGGGTTCCCATCATTTTGTCGAAAGCTTAATTCCACAAACAACTATTCATCGGACCGTAATCATCAAACACCCTTTCATCAAACGTTTACATTATCAAATCTTTTTCCTAGGGAAGGGAGTTAGGTGTCCGTCATTGCAGATTTGCCCTTTTCCCAATGTAGTGTGATCTAGGAGTTGATATATATAATTGGGGTGGGTGTGTGGGGCACAGTCCCCCACTTTGGTGAGTTTAAAAGAATGTGTTATTTGTTACGATTGCTCTGGTGGCCAAGCAGATTCAATCTCTAGGAAAAAGTTTTGATGATGTAAATGATTGATGAAAGGGTGTTTGACAATTGGGGTTCGATGAATAGGTGTTCGCAGAATTAAGCTTTCGACAAAGTGATATAGACCCATTTACCTGTATGTTTGTTATTTTGCTATCATCAGCTCTGTTTCCCTACCTTTGTGTTTTTCAGTCATTTGTGCTGAAAAGTGCTTCACATTTTAAATACACATGAGTTTTTGGATGCCTTTTGGTCAGTGTTATTTTTTTTTTTTTACTGTTTTTGTTTATACTGACTTGGGTAACAGTTTTGTTTTGGTTTCCATAAATAATGAATGCTCTATACTGTATATATAAATATATATATATATATATATATATATATATATATATATATATATATATATATGGATCTAGGATGTTTGATCGAAAGATCCGAATCCATAACCACCGAATACACTTTAATGAAAGCGCTTTCATCGAAAAAGTGCTTTCGTTAAAGCATGTTAATAAAAAAAAAAACACTGCAGGGCTGTGCCCCCCCACACCCCCTACTTTAATATTCTCCCTCCGAGACAGCACTACAGTGGGGAAAAGGGAATTCTCCCTTATCTGCACCGTAGTACGGCCTCAGCAACAGGCATACTTACAAGAAAGCGCTTCTTTGGTGAAAAGTATTTTCGCATAAGTATGCTCGCCCTTAATGGATTTGGACGTATATATAAATATATACACACACACACACACACACACACATATATATATATATATATATATATATGTGTGTGTGTGTGTGTGTGTGTGTGTGTGTGTGTGTGTGTGTGTGTGTGTGTAGAGAGAGATAAAAAGAGATGTGTGTACTTCTAACTGTCTAGACAGTATATAGGTATATGTGTATCTCGGGTATCTGCTGTGATTATATTGCTAACTATAAGACTTTTTTGGAAATTAAACTGCATTTTTTAAAACATGGAGGAGAACTTAGAGGTGTATGTAGTTGCCTCTGAATGGTATAACCATCAGGAGGGATGGTACCAAGCTGACTGGTCCAGGATCCTTTTAGCCCAGCTAAACCACTGAAAGCTTTCTTGGACATCTAGAGAACTGAGCATCAGGATGATAATAAAGTTAAAACTGTTGTTTGTTGGAGCAGTGTCACCATTCAGAAATTTTGAACTAGACTCTTTTTCATAATAAAATGTTAAGATTAGAATTATGTAGCTTAAATCATGTAATTAGTTTATGGTTAAATCCTGAGGGTCACTATATTCTAAATAAAATAGTAGACATATAAGCCACTGATGAATTTATGAGAACTTGTCTTACTTCTTTAAGAAAATATGTGTCAAACAAAAACCTAAGGACAATGAAAGTTTTGTTTGCAGTAGTAGAAACATTGCTATGCCAAGAAACCATGTGCATAGCTAAGCAGGCTGGACTTAGAATAAAAAGTATTAAATGCCAGTAAAAATAAAAAAGTAGCAGCTATAGCGACACACTTATCTAAATGTGATAAAATGGTCATGTAGCTAGAGCTTGTACTACTGGCATCAACACTGTTAAACGTGTGGAAAGTACAACCCAGGAAAGCATGGTGCTAGTGATATTATGCTTATGGAATGTAATATACTATCTCCTAGAATGGTTGAGATTGCAATGAAGGACTAATAATATTATGTTTATGGAATGTGATTTATCATCTCCTAGAATGGTCAAGATTGCAATGAAGGACTAGTGATATTATGTTTATGGAATGTGATTTACCATCTCCTAGAACGGTCAAGATTGCAATCAAGGACTAGTGATATTATGCTTATGGAATGTGATATACCATCTCCAAGAATGGTCGAGATTGCAATCAAGGACTAGTGATATTATGCTTATGGAATGGGATATACCATCTCCTAGAATGGTTGAGATTGCAATCAGGGACTAGTGATGCTATGCTTATGGAATGGGATATACCATCTCCTAGAACAGTCAAGATTGCAATCAAGGACTAGTGATATTATGCTTATGGAATGTGATATACCATCTTCTAGAACGGTCGAGATTGCAATCAAGGAATAGTGATATTATGCTTATGGAATGTGATATACCATCTCCTAGAATGGTCGAGATTGCAATCAAGGACTAGTGATATTATGCTTATGGAATGGGATATACCATCTCCTAGAATGGTCGAGATTGCAATCAAGGACTAGTGATATTATGCTTATGGAATGGGATATACCATCTCCTAGAATGGTCAAGATTGCAATCAAGGACTAGTGATATTATGCTTATGGAATGGGATATACCATCTCCTAGAATGGTCAAGATTGCAATCAAGGACTAGTGATATTATGCTTATGGAATGTGATATACCATCTCCTAGAATGGTCGAGATTGCAATCAAGGATACAAATATTATACTTGTTTCAAATATAAGCATGCCATCCTCCTGTAAGAACCATAACAGCTCACCGTCTAAACTAAGATTCCCATAGTGAAAAGAAAGAAAGGCCATGTAGGTCCTGTCTATAATTATTGGTTTCATGTATCCCCTACAGCTTACCAAAGTAGAATAGGAAATACAGATAACATCTACATGTTAGACTTTAAAAGGTTGTGGTTTAACATCTAAAAACAACCAGACTAACTGCTTCACATGACAGTAACATTATGAGGAGTGATGAGGCACAATTAAATAAGAAAAGTTTACACTGAAATAGTTGACTACAACAACTCAGCCATGGCATGTTACTATTCTCAGAAAATCAATGTTCTTACTTTTCAGCTTGTGTGAAAGGGATGCAACATGTTCATCTGATTATCATTTAAATAACCTGGATATCCAAGCTTCCATTGTCTGCAAATCTAAGCCACAAAAAGAATTTGCAAGCCTAGCAAAATCAGGCATTCTTAGACAGCTTTCTCAACTCCAGTAAAATTAACAATACATTTCAAGACAAGTTCTGATCCTCACTGAAATATTTTGTGAAATCATAGTGACAATCTAAAGATAATTTCCAAGAAGCTACAAAACAGAAAACAAGAAGAAAAATGTAAATATGTTTTGTTTTGAGATAGTTTTGCACATGCACATACATTTTGAAAGTCAATAAAATCTCTGATGCTTTCCAGGTTCTTTCTAGCTTATTTTGGTTTCTAAGTAATATATAAGCTAAGGAGTATGAAAGTTATTCAAAGAATTTCATCCATCTTTCCTGTGACGTTTCTGCTTTTGTGATGTTATGCTATGGTTTTGAGGAAAAAAATAAATGAGCTGATGAAGAAGCAGCCATCTGGAAAAAAAGATTCCTCTTTTCAATCACTTTATCTGATGACTATCAGTTTTACATTTGTCAGTTTGGCAGGATCATGAAGACATTGGCTGAAAAAACTAAAATGGAGCAGCCTGTTGTCTTTACACAAGGGCAGTAAAAGACATGAATCCTGTGTAGTTTGTAAATACCTCTATGAAGACAATAAATCGAATGGAGTTGAATGCTGATGTTCATTATGTTGGCCTAAGAAATTGTTAGTTAATGCATTATGTTACCTATTAGTATTAAGTCCAGACTGTAAGAGGACTTTTACATCTTGCAGATTAGGTTTTAGCACCTCTGCAATGTGACTAATATAAGTTTGTCAGAAAGCAATTACAGTACCTCTTAATTCAAACCAAGTTCTTTTTAATTTGTTAGAAAACAAGTATGAGATGCAATGATAGATAAAGAACCCAAGGCTAGACATTTATGATCCAGATATTGGGAGAAAAGGACTTCATATTCACTCGCTGTTAGGCCTCTTAGAACCAGATTAGTAGACGTGACAGAGAAAGTGTTAAAACAATGAAAATGTCTGGTAGCTTAATGGAACAAGGCCATAGTATCTACCTGAACCTCTGGTGATTTGACTTGGGCTACCATACTGAGCTCTCAATGGTCAGCAGAAAAGACTGTGCTTCCAAAGTCTTTGTTACTTTCCTGAGGAAGAGTATGTAAGATTTTGTACCCCATTTCTGCCATTTGGTGGATGCTGCAAGGATACAGTATAGGAGACATAAAAGTATTCAGGATACTTACAGTGTGACCTTTAGTTCTAAACAACATACAATACAGCAGTAAAAAAGAAAAAAAACACCCATAAATGAAGTCACTTGTTTTATTAAGAAGATTAAGTGCTTTCGTTTTACATTGAATCAGAACTTCTTTAGAACCTAAAAAGATCACTTCCTCTTAAACTTACATATCAATTCAAGGTGGAAGTCTACTGAAAATATGTCACCCAGATTCTAAACCAGTCATAAAAAATGGAATCATAACAACATTTTATCCAACAAAAATTCCAAATAAATAACAACACATAATCTGATATAATTTGCTGCATTTTCCTGTGTAATAATACCTATTTAAATAAACTTCCTAAGAATGTATACACAAACTCATTTGATATAAACAGGTCATTCACCTTTATCGAGAACAATTAATTCTATTCCTGAACATATTTCATATTTGCAAATAAATTCCTATTGTTAAAACACCTACAAAAAATAAAAATGTAAATGTATAAAAATGTATAAAAACTTTTAGCAACTTCATTTATGGGTTGGTATTTTTTAAATTTTATTGCTGTAGTGTAGCAATGGCCACAGCAGCTTACATGTTTTGTTGCACAGCTAGGTTAACGACATAATGCAAAACTCCACTTAATTGCTTACAGAAGGATGATGGTCTGGCCTGTCTGCTGCTGCATCCACATCCACCCCATTGATGAGAACTGTCTATTTGAAGGATCAAATAGATGCATGATTGCCAGTGGTGAAAGGCTGGGACCATTAAGGAAAGCCTGACAGAAAATTGCTAGCCCTTAAAAGTGATGTTAGTTTAGATCAGGAGGTATATTATTTTATTCACAAGGATTATACTGGAATTTTAAAAGTTTCAGATATTTTCATATTATAACAAATATGATATTTTAAAGATCATTTTTATTTAGATTTGTTATGTGCCTTGCACTGCAATTGTACCAACTTCATGCTCATCTTAGTTTGTACAGAAAAACATGATGTGGGCATATGATTGTAAACAGAACAGCTTCCACAATTCAGGACCAACCACGAGTTGCTGAATCAATCTTGCCTTCTTACATTATACTTTTACAAGAATAAAAGTGAAACCATGCTCTGGTAACATCTCCTATGCTGAAATGTCTGATACTGTGCATGTTTGTGGGAGTAAATGGATATGTTCTTGCAAAGCATTACAACTGTGACAGAATTGCCATAAGTCTGCACAGATTGTATAGCTAATGTATTCTATAGGTTGGCTGAATAACTTGTAATGTATTCAGAAGGTGATTTAGGGAACTTATAATTTAATTTATTTGGGGATTTCTATACTAATGCTGCCATGATAATCTTTAAGGCAAATTTCCAAAGATGTGATGAGATGAGTCTTCTTCTGTACTCTATGAATTTGACCTTAGCTTGGAAAAGTGTGAACACCCAATAAAGAAATTCCTCTAGCACCATTAACTGATACTGAGTTTTTAACCTTAGCACAGTTTGGCTTTGGCAAAGAAAGAAATGGAGCACATCTTTCAATGTTATGTTTAGTATTCAAAAGCAAAGGCCTATACTGGTGATGATAAATTATCTGTTTTATTGTGCCAGCAGGAACATCTTCAAGTCTGTAATCAAAGTTTTAATTTGGAGTAATGTTAGGACTGGGAGCCTAGCCAGTGTACTGCTTCCATACAAATATCCTAACTCACAGCCAGCCAATGAGATGGTCCTATATGAAGATGTTGCATATCATCCAGCCAATGTTACAGCCTGCTGCAAAGATTCCGTACCTCATCCAGTTAGTATTATAGTCCCATACAAAGATCCCGAATGTTAATCATGGAACATCTTGATTCTCTGTCTAAGCCTCTAAGCCACTCAAAAAGCTAGTTAAATAAAACAGGGTTGCTTATACTGAGCAAAGAGGAATTTTCTGTTGATGGTGAAAGCATTGTATTGGATTTCTCAGTTAGGTAAAATGTTCATATTTTCTTATACAATAGTGTTTTATTATTTCTTATTTGTTCAGTATTTTATGTGGGACAGCTTTGTAGTCACAGCATGACTTGATAATGAAAATATTTGGAACATGCTTCTCATGAACATTAAAAATGACTTCCCTGGAAAACGATTACCACAAATTAATTTGGATAGCATTTTATTTGAAAGATACAAGAAGTAAACATCAGTCCTCATGATAGTTTTTACCTTTATAATAAGTACTGTATCCTTACTAGGAGTCCTATGGCAGCTTGTGAATGGAATGGGCAGTGATGTAGACAGCTCCCTAAGACAATTTATACTGATAATCTAAGCAGGTCATAGCCTGACTTCTGATGATGCAATTTTAAATGTACGTGAGAAGTTTTTTTTTTTGCAAAATACTACATACTTTTCTGATTTTGTTTAGAAAACTAGGGTAGAGAAACTACAGAGATAACCTGTTTATGTAAGCTGCTCCTGTGTCTTTCTCAGAGCATTTTTTACACTGATTTTGCTGATATTTGCCGTGTTCACTTAATGGCATCAGTGTTGTTTATTGCCTATTAGGTGAAGCCCAAATATACAAAATGAGTTTCTCACATCTGGAGACCAAACC
Source organism: Protopterus annectens (assembly GCF_019279795.1). Taxonomy (NCBI): domain Eukaryota; kingdom Metazoa; phylum Chordata; order Ceratodontiformes; family Protopteridae; genus Protopterus; species Protopterus annectens. The sequence goes on along the minus strand of NC_056742.1, from coordinate 425,835,548 downwards.
ATGGACTGCTTTTCTCTACACTTTAAATCTCAAAGAATCCTTTGTCCTTTAAAATATGATCTCAGTAGCATTTTGTTTAAACAAGCCAGCACCTGCATAGCTTTATTTAACTTTTTATTGTGGTTCTGTGGACTTGTGTTTTACAGCAGTGCCTAAAGGCATAGTTAATTGCTTTATACTTGTATGCATATCTGTGCATGGCTGATCCAGAATACAGCTGAAAAGTTGATATTTTCTTAAGGATAAATCATTTATTTAATTAAACATACATTTGTCAATGACAAATGTTCACTACTTACATGACCGTTGGACCAGGTCATGTTTGTACACATTTTAAAGTTTCCATACTCCAGACTCTATAAAATACAAGGACTCATTTTCAGATACATCTGTATAGTACAGAATTTAACACCATGTTTACACAGGGCTTGAATAGTAGAAAACAATACCCTGTTTTCTGTGACAACCTGTATTTTTATTCCCAAATCCCAACAGACTTATCAAAATCTGTTGCTATAAATATATACAGGTGCAATTTGTTGACTTATTTCTGAAACATGATTTCATGGCCCGTTAATGTAAGTGGTGGGGATGCAGATAATTTCAGATGATGTGAACAGGAAGGGGTACAACAAAGGTATGTAATATTAGTAGCACTAGTATCAAGTCCTTGCAGCTGTAGCATTACAAATTAACATTAAACAGACAAGTACTTCTTCATAAATTAAGTTTGACTTTGCATACAAAGTTTTCAACAGTCATTTAATACAGTTGTCATTAAGGTTTACTATCATTAGTTCGAATGGCAAAACATTTGACATTCGAAATAATGAAAACTAAAAATAAAACCAAACATTTCGAGCTTACACAATGTCACCCCAAAAGATCGATACATTTGAGTCGACATTGTTGCCGAAAATGTGACGTGATAGCCCTATAGGAGCTGATGAAAGTCAAAATCCTATATGACATATCACATTTTTGCAGGGGGGGCACGACCCCTTGCATCCCTCTGTGGGGGCTGTGCCCCCCACACCCCCTGCTACTAATATATTCCAACTCTGAGATCACGCTACATTTGGGATATGGATGAATTTCCAATCCCCACTGTACTGTGATCTCGTACATATAGTCGAACACACATGAGAATGCACTACTGCATTCGCATAAGTGTCTTTGGCTATCCAATACACTTGTCATTTTGCGAACGACATTCTGATGTTCAGCAGCATGTCGTTCGCACAAATGATAGTAAACCTTGTCATTAATACTGCAATAGTAGAATGATATTTAGTAACAATAAATAGGAAAAAATTATTTAGCAAACATAAAAAATGTAAGCCTTTTTAAGAATGTAGAATGTTTGTAAGCAAACAATGAGGAAAATGCGGTATACTGATGTGTTCTTTTTTAGTACCCCACTTTTCTATGTAACTGTCTCGACTGATTTAATGAATAACGGTAGGTAAAACATTCTTCTTTTGAGTAAACATTGGTTTATTATTACTAATGCAAATGCAAAATGACATTTCATTCAATGTGCAAGGAGTGCTGTATCATACGCAATACAAGACTTTGACTGGGTCACTAAGCCTATTAGATTTATGAATCTTCTTAGCCATGTCTGCACTGATGGTCCTAGCTAGTTACTTCTAAAGGAGAACAGAGCTGGCAAAGATGCATGTAAAGTTCAGATCTCTGATGGCCTAAGTACAGTCAGACTCTTTTCTTTGTGATTTACTGACTGAACCAGAAGCATTTGCCAGTAAAACTATCTTACATGCCTTCAAAAGTGCTTAATGAAGAAAAGATTCATGTGAGTTCATGTGAGTTCATGTGAGTTCATGTGACTTCTCCAGTTCCATAGGCAAGGCTGCAATGCAGAAGACTGATATTCCTACACATTTTTGAAATATTGCTATAAAAGTGATTCTACAGGGAAAAAACAATCAGGAAGTATTCCTTCTATACTTAACTTATCCTTATGTTTCACATTCATGCCAAATATAGAACGTGATGAGCAGTTTGGTGATTGTAACCACTTTATTTTGTCTTCAAAACATGGATGCCAAGAAATCTCCTCAAGAGCAAAGCTGGAGAGGTGAATCTTGGCATCCATGTTGAGGATACATAATTACGGGTTACGATCTGCTGACCCACTCAAAACTCTTTGTAGTGCATGGAGATTTAGCTTCTGCATGTATTGCAATTTATCCAAACGTATGATTAAAAAAAATGTGATGTATTGTTCCAGCTTTGAAAGCCAGTAAAGCAGTGGGGGAGTGTTTGATGTCTTACACATTCTCCGTCTAAGGGAAGCAATTTAATTCAAAATATTTTGCCTACTTCAGCTTACAGGAGGCAGCAATGGGAGATGAAAGAATGTTATTTCATGCCTTGCTGCTGCTGTTTTTTGGTCAGTGCTCTCTGCTTTAGTGCAGACTTGACCTTAAGAACACTTAGAGGGGTGCTTAACAACTGTTAAGTGCTGAACCAGGATATACTTTTACTGTTTTTTGAGCATAATCAGGGCACTCCTACCCATAGTGAATTGTTTTGCATCTATGGTATGGATTCATAATAATTCATTGATTCAACTAATACTGTACCAGAAATAATTACAAAAGTCAGAAATAATTTAAGTTTTCACCATAATATAACAATAACAACAACAAAAAGGAAAGGTTTTTGCAAGGGGTAAACCCCCCCATTTCCCCACCACTTTTATAAATATGTGAAGTCCAAGATCATGCTAATGGGACTCTTCCTCAGTTCTTACAGTTGCAAATCTCCTCAAAACACTGTATGCTATTTGATATAAACTTTCAAGTATACAGTCTCTAGGTAAAAGCTCATCAGATTCGTTATACAACAATGTGTAGCTTCAGTGATATATTTTATGCAGCTAAATGCTGCATTAGATTTTTTTGCTTAGGACTTTGGCAGAGTGTTGTTGACTTTTAAGTGTAACATTACCAGCTGGAGAATTAGACGTTTGCAGGGAGATGCTAAGTTCAAATATTTAACTGTTTCTTCTGTGCCCTGTTATTTATGGAACTAATGCCATTAATTGCTCAGTCCCATCTTTAAACTGCTAAAAGGAAGGTTCCTGTTAAAATAATTCAGTTGATTTCTTCAAACTGTATCAGTTTCTGACAGTTGGTGCTACTACCAAATCCTGAAACATAATCAAGAATGAATATAAGCAAAGATTGAAAGAAATATTCTTGGACATCTCCACAGTGTACACTACAGAATGCCAAAAATGTTTGCATGTTCCTTCTGCATCGTTTCTATGTTCCAGGTATGATAAACACAATGCAACTTTAAATCTTCTCTTACTATTGTATTTGCTTGTTCATAGGAGGAGGAGGAGGAGGTGAGAATACAGAAATATTTTAAAAATGTTCAGCTCTGGACATAGAAGTTTGAATGACTTATAATACCAGAAAATCTTTCTAAAGTACCCTTTGGTGCAAAATGTTTTTTTCTTGAAGTTGGTGGTACCATGATAATGTAGTCAGAGTTGTACAACTCACCATTCCGGTATTTATTGTGCATATTGGCTGCATCCTACTAATCTTTGCAACTGGCTATTTTTGGGAGGGGGAGGAATTTCTGTTTCCAAACAACGTATTCATCCCACAGCTCTAATTTTTGTTTTAGAGCAAACCTGACTGACTCAACAAACCGAATGAAGTAATCACACACACCATCTGCATTACATGTATTTCTTATCAGTCAAACATGTAGTTGTGTTGTTTCTGAGAAAAGAACAGTTATGTAAGTAAACTTACCATAACAACAGATGCTCCAGTGATCACTGCTGCAGTAGCCTAAGCTACATGGGTTATATCCTGCTACAGATATAACAGTCGGCCAGTTTCCAAAGAACACAGGGTACCTTTCACACACCCATACCATTAGTCATCTCAAGCTGAGCTGAGTAAAACTCAGCTTTGGGTGCAAGCACCTTCAGCACTTTCATATCAACAGAGAAAGAGGCTAAAGCCCTGAGAGGACAATGCCAGGAATATAACAATAAATGCTCACACCTTGGCATAAAAAACATCCAAAAAACAAAGGGAATGGAGGGAGAAAAGAGGAAATGGCTATTACAGCAGTGGTCATTTGAATATGTATTCTTATTATAAGTTTACTTACACAACTGTATTAAGTTCTTTACTCAGTTAAATGTCATAGTTGTACATTCATCAACAGCCATGCATGTCTGTCACAGGTTTTCTCTCATACATTCTTTTCATCTCTTTGCTGAACATCCTTATTTTCTCTTGACTTTATCCTGTTTTTCCTAAAGCTTCTTCACTAGATTGTCTTCTGCTTTCCTGCACATGTGCCAAACCACCATAATCTTTTATCTTTGATTTTCTCTGCAATTAGAACTACTTGGGCTTTTGCCCTGCTATCCTCATTTCTTTGTCAGTCCCACAGTGTGTCAGCTACTCTGTCTTAACTGCCAGGTTTCTGTACCATACAGCGCTGTTCACATCACTGTTAGGTTTCTATACCATACAGCGCTGTTCACATCACTGTTAGGTTTCTGTACCATACAGCGCTGTTCACATCACTGTTAGGTTTCTGTACCATACAGCGCTGTTCACATCACTGTTAGGTTTCTGTACCATACAGCGCTGTTCACATCACTGTTAGGTTTCTGTACCATACAGCTGTTCACATCACTGTTAGGTCTCTGTACCATACAGCGCTGTTCACATCACTGTTAGGTTTCTGTACCATACAGCGCTGTTCACATCACTGTTGTGTACACTTTGCTTTTCAGCTTCCTTGGCATTCTTCTGTCACACACTACTCCTAACACTCTATACCACTTAGCTGAAGCCACACTGATTCTAGCTTTGACCTCCTCATTCATACTTCCCTTCTCCTCAGCCAACCCTTCTAGATGCGTGAAGCTATTAATCTGTTCCACTGTTTTCCCTTCTATCTGAATTTTCAGCTTCTTCAGATTTCCCTTTGGCTATCATTACAACTGTCTTATCTGTACTCAGTTTCAGCCCCTGTGCCTTCAGTTTTACATTCTGTTCCTCTATCATTTGCTGAAGTTCTTGTTCAGAGTCTGCCTGCAATGCCACCTCATTTGCATACAGCAGCTTTGTTGATGCTATCCCCCCAACCTGTTAGCTAATGTGTTTCATCACCAGTATGAGATGCAGTGGGCTCAGATTTGAACCCTGATGTACACTCACTCTCTGTGGGAATTCCTCTGTGAGTCTGAACTCATACTTGTGCCTTATGGCCTTCTACATTGCATGCATTAAACATCTACCAATATTTGTGGGACTTTAAACCAGTAAAGGACTGCCCAAATCAGTTTTCATGGGACCTTGTTATATGCTTTTTATAAGTCTAACAATGCCCAGTTGGACTCTTTCCTCATCTCTAATTTCTTCTTAACTATCTGTTTCACTGCAAACATCAGGTCAGTTGTTTTGCATCCTGATCTGAATCTGAACTGCTCATCTCCCATTTTACTTTCTACTACTCTGTGTTTTTATCATTCAGCCTCTCATAACTTTCATGTAGTGTGCCGGGAGTTTGATTCATCTGTGCCACCCACACTTGTAAATGTCCCCTTTGTTCTTATACACTGGCAGTGCAATGTCTATTCTCCAGTCATCTAGGTTAGTCCTTTCTCTCCATATTGTTGTGATTATGATTATGAGGGTGGGAGGCTGGCGTAATGGTTAAGGTGCTTACCTTAAAAACACAAAGTGCAGGGTTTGATTCTCACATGGGGTAATTGGCTAGGTTTAAAATGGCCCATGAGGACAGCTAGCCTTGTATTAATCTATGAATCAATCCTTTGGAGCTATTTATCCCCTAACTCACCAAACTTCTTGATCATATATTTTGTGACCTCATCCGGATTTGGTGCTTTCTTTGGCTTTAATTTTTTTGGTTCTGCTCTTACTACTTCTAGAGTGGGTTTGTCTTCTCCTTCTCCTTCTTCTTCTTCTTTCACTCTAGGTGTGTTTGGGACAGCACAGAATCTGTGGGGGCTTCTTATTTAGATGCTGCTAGAGGTACTCCTTCCATCTGCCTTTGATGTCTTGTATGCTCGTGAGCAGGTTGTTCTGGCAGCCCATATGAAAGATGCTCAATGACTACATTTTTTATCTTTCTGCCCTTGCCTCGAACCTGCCTTGAACTTGACAGAGTTTCATTGTGCCATCTGCTATGTCACTTTCAAATGCTGGTAGACTGCATCTGATGCCTAGTTCTCTGCTTTTTTCAACCACTCATTTAGCTCACTGTTTGTTATCCAACCAGTATTGGTTCTTAGCCAGGTACTTCCTTTCTGTCTCCCACTTTTTTTGCACTCCTTCTTTGTCTGATGACTTCCAGGACTTTTGCATTCTACCATCAGTTCCTTACGTATCTTATTTGCATATCTGGCTCGGCTACATATCGGTTCTATTTTTCTCACATATGCTGTTTTGAGGCATTACCGATCTTCTTTTTCTTCTTCAACTCTGCCTATTTCCTCTTCTTCCTGAGGTGATAGATACCTGGATATTTCCTTGAACTCTTTTTCTTTCTCTCCAGTCAACATCCAAGACTTCAGACTACTCTCTGTTGTCCTTAGAGCCTTCCCTGACCACTGCTTCCACCTGACTGGGGAAACCAGTGGTTTATGCTGTGGGCCGACTGTTTCACTGGGATGACTTTGCAATCACTGATTCTACCTCAGTGCTCTCTCCTTACTAGGAGGCAGTCTACAAGAGTTGTATATAGGCTGAGCTTGTATGTGATCAAGTGATTATCTCTCTTTTGTGTTGTCCACCATCAAGCCATTTGTGAAACAAAAGTTTAGAATGGCATCTCCTTCTATACTCCTACTGCCCCATCCACATGGACACAGGCAGTTCTTATATCCTGTCTGTCCTGATATGTGCATTCAGGTCCCCAATTAGAAACACAAACTCATGTTGTCTTGCTTTATGTAGCAGGTTATGCAACTACTATCTGAACTCATTGTTTCCCTTGCTATCACAAGCCTGCTGCAAGCACAGGCTGAGGTTGTGAATACTGCCCTATCCTTATTGCCATGAGTCTGTCACTAATTCTGAGGACATCTCTCACTGTCTTCTGAAGCCTCTCCCTCAGAATTACACCACCATTTCCAGTCTTTCCTCCTCCTCCTGGATACAGAGGGATGTACTGCCCCCTGCTTACTATCATGTTATCCACTTCCAAGCTGCATCCTGTCACTGAACCTGTATTGAGTGTCACAATCCTTACTTCATGTTTGGCAGGTTGATTGAATTTACACCCAGCTTTTGCTCAACAGAGCCATCCCAGGTAACCTAAGGCAGGAAACAGGACACCTGCCAGTCAGAAGATTTTTGACCTAGGGCTGCTGGGCTTTATGACAGCACACACTGCCAGTATTGAAACATGAACCTGTCTTGCCATTAGCATGGGTCCCTGCAATAGTTTAGGGTATGTTAGTTCCTCATTCCTCTTATCCCTGGCAAATACCCATCATTCAATGTAACTCAATCACCCAAAGGCAATTTTTACACCATCCAGTGGCTAGCCTTGACCCACAGGGTACTCGGTGATCCATATTCTCCTGTGTACAGGAAACTGTGGACCATAGTTGATGCACAAAAAGGTTAGTCTATACATGCCCCCACATAGGCACCATCTAGAGTCTCTGCTGCTGCCCACAACTCCATTCTTGGGGGAGTTCGAGGTGGAAACACTCAACATGTTTTTGTGAGGTCTGAGAAACCAGCAGAGACACCAAAAACTCTACACAGACATTAGCTGGATGTCTGAACAAATCCTTGTACCTTGTGGGCTAAGACCTTAACCATTATGCTAACTGTCCATAGCATAAGTTATAGGAGTAGATTACCATAACTTAGCATGACTGGGGGGATGAGGAAGGATGAGTGCCCAGGAGGCCCTATAGAATGGTTCTTGCAAAGCCTGTTCTAGATATGGAGAAGGAAACTAGTTTGCAGTGCTTTGTAAAACTTGCACAGAGGACCAAGTTATTACTTATAGAATGCCTCTAGAATCCATCATTTTCCAAAAAGCCACAGATGTTGCTGAGTCCCAGATAGAATGAGCATTGATCATGCCTGGAATTTTGTTTTGTTGGGTATAAGAAAAAAATATTCATTAAACAACCATTTGAAGTACTCTGTTTTGACACAGGTTGTTCTTTTTTCTTATCTTCACAAGAAATGAACAACTGGTCAGAAGTTCTAAAAGATTTTTTTTTCTGTCAAGATAGCACTTGAGTAGTCTGTGACATCAAAAGTAAAGCGTATCCTATCTCCTTAATTTTTTGTTTCTGAAAAGAAGACAGGGAGATGGATAGCTGAGCTTAAGGTAAACTCGAATACCACTTTAGTTATAAAGGAAGGATTCGTTCCTAAGAAAACTTCATATATTTTTCTTTCAGAGGTAAAAACAAATAGTACACCTGTTTCTCAGTTATAAATGAAGGATTAGTTCTTAAAAAACTTCACATACTTTTCTTGCAAAGGTAGGAGCAATTAGTACGACTGATTCTCAGTTATAAATGAAGGATTAGTTCTTAAAAAAACTCCACATACTTTTCTTGCAGAAGTAAAAGCAATTAGTATGACTGTTTCCCTTTTTAAGAAATTTAAGTCAGTCTGATGAGCTGGTTCAAATGGAGCGAGAGTTAGGTTTTCTAACACAAAATTAAGATCCCAAATAGGAGCAACCTAGAGGTGGGGTCCATAGGCAGACATGCTAAAGTGGTTAACGCATGAACTTTGACTGAGAATTAACAACTCAAAACCACAGAAATATTAGCCCCAAATGGGTGCTGATTCTTTTAATGAAGCCAACTAGGAAAACCTTTTCTATTTGCTAATATGTGATTATATTCTAAATGGCCTTCTTGTCTATATCAATGCATCTGTACTTCCTCAGGAAGAAAAGGTACCTAAAGGTATTAAAATTGTAGCTTCCAGGTAGATGGTTGTAGTTGTCTGGGGGTCAGAATGTATCACACAAACTTAGCCTTGTATGAGTTCATCCATTCTATAAGGAAACCTGCGGTAATTGTCCCGGTCCATTTCCAAAAGAAGGGAGGACCACTGCTACCTGGTCCAGAAGGGAGTCACCACAACTATCTTTGTAGAGTCCTTCTAAATCTTTACAATGACACTGTATATTAGAGAAAAGGGTGGAGATGTATATGGGAATATTCTATTCCAAGGAAAGAAAATACACTTAACTTCCAGGCCTTCTTGCATGTAGTCCTAGAGCCAGATTTTGCAACTGGTTGTTGTGAAAGGAGAAAATAGATCTGTTTGAGGTGTTCTCCACAGATGGATCATTTCTTGGAATAGTCCCTGATTCAGTTTCCATTCATGTAGATCTGTCCTGGTACAACTCAGCTTGTCTGCCTCAAAACATTGCTCTGACAGTATATAAGTTGCCTGTAGAGTGAGACTATGCTGAAAAGCTATATCTTAGGCTATCATGGCTAGTCTGTACAGAGGATAACATATGGATCTCCCTGCTTGTTTATGTACTACATTACTGTGGTGTTGTCTGTAAACCCTTGAAGAGATCCCAGGAATCACAGATGGCTGAGGTAATCAAGAACATGTATAAAAGATAACATCTCATTTATGTGCTTTGTTCTGTTTTTCCCCCAAATCCCTGCACATTTATTCCCTTCAACACTGCTCTCCAAACAAAGCCTGAGGTATTTGCTGTGACTGACTGTGCTGTAGTAGAAAGGGAGAATGGGAGAGTGTCATAGATGCCATGAGACCCAGAATCTTGAGCAATTCCCTTGCTGGGACAGAAGTCAGAACAGAATGTTCAACTGCATCCAACTGCAGACTCCCTAACTCACTGAACATTTACTAAAGAAAAAAAAAACAATATAATATCATTGCATATGTAATAAAATAGCATTTCTCATGACATTCATCCATTTTGTCTTATTTTTCAGGCCTACTTACTTACAGAAAACACTTGTTTTTAGATTAAGCCAAGTGTATTGATCCAGACATTCATCTATACAAAAATAAGAGAAAACATCTCAGCTCTACATATAATATTATCAGTGCACTTTCACACTCCATCCCCTCAACAGCCCAAGATTATAGCAAATTAACTTAAACTTGCTTTTGTTCAACCTTTCTTCTCTTTTTACATTGTAATGCCTATATTTCTTAAAACTAAAAAGACATACTTCTTTACTTTAATTACTTTATCGCATAAAACAATCCCAATGAAAAAACTCACCCCCACAATTAAAATATCCTTGACTACATACTACACAAATCTGCTTTAATATATAACATGCAGTTTATATCATGAAACGTTTTATACAAATACTGTTAAGAACAAGAATTGTTTTGCTTATAGTTACTTTTTTTGTTTTATTATCCTTCTGAACATTAATGACATAAAATGGGTATATGCTTTACAGTCCACCCGCAGGTTTAGTAAGGTTAACAAAAGCTCAATCTTTCTCAGCCACTTTTTCTTGTAAATCCATACTTCACAAACATGATTGTTGCTTTGTAATCTCATATTTATTCAATAATTTCAGTGTTTCTGGTATTTCTTTCCTGTTCATTTCCATCTCCTAACACCAGACTCTGGTTCAAGTCCAAGGCACTCTCAGTTCTAGTAATCTGTCTCTTGTACCTTAGCTTAAGCTTGAACTGATTTTTGAGGAACAGCTGCAGTATTCCTCCCAGTCAGCATTTTCTCTTCACCTTTCTAGTTGATTATTTTATTTCTTCTTTGCTGGCATACAGGTAGCATATTTACTAGACAGTCACTGAATTTTACTCAAGCTGGCATAACTACTACGTCTTATGTCTCAGTTCCTTTTTTCACACTTGGAAAGCTAAAATTAAGTTGTGTATCAGTATATAGCTATCTTAGAAGTCCCTGTTCATTTTTCTTTTTAAGGAAAGCTGTGGAAGGAGAATCAAATCCCTTGGCAAACTTGGAAAAAGGAGGGCTAAAAACACTAAGTGATCCTTTGAGTCTGCTTCCTCTCTCTTATCATACTTTTTAATGACATCTGCAGCAGAATGGTCAAAAGATAGTTTTATATCTAAAGGAAAATTTATAATTTAATTTTTGACATCCTCTTGGGTTTTTTTGAGAATGAAGCCAGGAAAACCTCTTCATAACAGTTCCAGAGGCAGCAGCTCAGGAGGTGGCATTGGCACAATCATATGCACATTTCAAACAATAGGCAGTCTTATTTTTGTGACTAAAAAGGAAGAACCTTGGAATCTGTAGGTTCTTGGGGAAGTCTGGCAGCAATAGTCAGCAAAGCAGGTAAGCTGTAAAAGAGTAACATTTTCATATTAAAATACAGTAAAAAAGTACTTTAAACACTTACCCCAGTCCCAAAAGTAAAATAAAACAACTTTTACAACAGAAAGTATTAAGCTGATTTTAACAACTTATTGACACAAGAGTAAAAAAAGTAGCACTCACGATTAAAATTATGTAAAAGTGATATGCCAGTCATTAAAGTACTTTCTTCAAGCTTAATTAATTTACTTTTACAGAAAAAAAAAGTTTTCTCTCATAAAAAAGTGAAGTAGAAATGTATAACCAACCCAAAGGGTAAAAGGTCACACAGACAAACCACTCCGTAAAAATTGCAAGAAAAACACAGATAAGCTAGAGTTTTCACTGTGTGATACATTAATGTCCCTGTCATGAAAACCCATGGAATATATGCAAATGACACGTTAAGGCCATCAAATCTTTCAGCTAAACTTCTTCTGAATGCCCATGACTTTTTTAGGTTTTAAGTCTTTGTGGATACATTCATGTCAATAAAGTCAAACCCCACTAGTTGTATACATGCACGCTTTAGCCTTTTAATTGAGCTCATCAGCATGGCATAAATGGATTGTTTGGCTATACTTTAGAAACGCAGCATCTTTAAAGCCAGCTGATGCCCATAAACATTAAGGTGCCTGCAAAATATCCCAACTAATGTCCAAATTTAATGTTTAATTTTTTTATGGATACACTCAGACCAATAAAGACAAACTCTACTACTTATGGACATGCATGTTTTGGCCTTTTTAGCATAGCATACGTCTATGGTTTGGCTATACTTTAGAAACATATGGTCTTTAAACCCAGCTGATGCCCATAAAAATTAAGATGCATGCAAAATATTCCAACTAACACCCAAACCAAAGGGTATAAAAGTCACACAAACCATTCAAAAAACATTACAGAAAGTGTACGTTATCACACAGTAAAAACTCTACCTTGGTTGGGTTTTTCTTGTAGTTTTTACTGAATGGTTAAAGAAGGATATAGAAGAGATGATAAAAGGGCTGAGTATGAAAGGAAATACACTAATCATATGTATTGTAACGTTATTAGGAAAAAATCTAAAATGAGAACATGGAAGGATAAGTCATCATTAATACAGAAGGATATTGTTCAATTAGTAGACTTACTCAGGGGGAATGAAGAGAAAGTTTTAAGATGTAATTCCATAAGACAATTAATAGGTAGTAACCATGGTTCCCAATTGTTAGAAAAAAGTGTTCAGATGATAAATTGATTTGGAAATAATACTACAGATATGGCCAGGTAAGATAAGGAACACATTAAAATGATAAAGATGATAACTTGGCATAAAAGCAAATGTGATTATAGTAAGGACTCTACACAATATATAGAGTTTGGAGTTCTTTCAGTTATAATACAAGAATAATGAAACAAGTTTTTTCAGTGAAGTGAAAAGGAATAAATAAGTAATAAGTTATAATGTGAACCTATATCTATGTCAAGCAAAGTTCCTCATTAGCACTCTTCAAGAAAAATCTTGATGAGTGGATGGGAAATAGGAAATACACCCTGGAGATCACTTCTGTTGTTCTGCTCAACAGGGACACAGGAAATTAACTTTCTTGGGTGGCATAAGCCAGGGAACCTTGTTGGCTAGGCTTACTTAGGCCCTTGGGCTGACAGCCTAGTACCTACCTATGAACCTATGAACCTATGAATATAATAAATTATACTGTTGTAATATGTATAGCAGTCATATAGTTAGGTGGGGTGTGGGGGGCACAGCCCCCCACCTAGTTTGGTTTTATATTATATTTCATTGAAATCTTCAAAACAATACATTTTAAACCAGTGGTGCACAACGTCCAGCCCACAGGCTAAATCCGGCTCGCCACATAATGCCATCTGGCCCCCAGAGAGTAACAAAACCATTTTTAAAAAAGTGAAAAAATACTATGCCTTACTCCAGTCATGCAAACTTTCCAGCACATGCTTGCTTAACCTAATTGACTGCAGTTGCGCACACCTCTAATTTTAGTCGTGTAAGTAACTATTCTTTCTTGTTTATAACTTGTAGTCTGTAAACAGTAGTAACTTTCTGCAGGAGTTTGTAATAAGTCATGGGTGCAAACCAGAATAAAGTTAAATGCAAATTTGATATAGAAAACAGGCAATTTCATGACTATTGTCTTAAGTAAAAATGCCAGTCACCTGTACCTATTGTTAACTCATAATGACTTACTATGTTTTGAGGTTGCCCACAGTGCATTAAGAATTCATGTAGTGGCCCTCCCCACAAAATAGTTGTGCACCACTGTTTAAAACCATAGACATGCATACTTACAACACCAATGACTAATTCTTTCCAGAAAGCAATATATACCCAAACTAACCCCCTCTAACTATATATACTAAATCCAGGATTGCACTAGAGTAGGGAAAAGGGCATATACCTTTTACTTGCCTTACAGTACTCTACACAGTGCCAGTACTTCACTTCAGTAAAATGAGATTCAGTAATTTGAGCTTTCAGCGATTTGATCAGGGTAAATTGAAATTTAGTGAAATGAGCTTTCAATGAAACAAAATAGACCCATATATGTGTGTGTGTGTGTGTGTGTGTGTGTGTGTGTGTGTGTGTGTGTATATGTATATATATATATATATATATATATATATATATATATATATATATATATATATATAGATACACAGATATATATATATATATATATATATATATATATATATATATATACAGGTTTACTATTAAAATATCGATGTCAAAATGTACGCCTATGAATTATTCGAACTACAGATATTCAAATTGTTCATATGAGTACATTCTAAATGTTTGAACATTATATTTGTGAATGCCCTGTGCATTCGCAAATATAAATGTTTGAAGGGATGTACAGAGATTGCAGTACAGTGTGGTTAGGGAAATACATCAATTTCCTAACTGTAGTGTGATCTCAGAGTTTGAATAAATAGTTGGGGGGGGGGTGTAGTAGTTCAGGATTTACGGCAAGGGTGGCATTGTTGTTAATTGCTGTGAAATGTCAAATTTGACAATTTCAGCAATTACTGCAGATTTATGACTAACTGAACAGTCATAAATCTGCAGATTCTACATTAATTGTCGGCATTAAGGTATGAAATTTATTTTGAATTTCATAATTTTAATAATAAACCATATATATATATATATATATATATATATATATATATATATATATATATATATATATATATATGTATGATACATTTTTAGGTATTACTGAAATGGGATGAACTCAAAATTCTGTTTCCTCAGTAACCTTCATCTTGGGGCTCATACAGGTATTGCTACTGTATGTAGTAATATACTCCACAAAGTTTTTATTTATTTATTTACATTATCTATAGTTCTACATACAAGCAAGTTTCTATAGAGATGCACACTGTGTGGTGTGTACATATGTACACTTTCAAACATGCTTACTATCTTTTAGATGCAATTTTTGCATTGTTTTAGATTGCAAAGAGCTTGTGTACATATTAAACTATGGAAATATCAGTACATATCCATATCAATTGTTTTTCATCTGTTCCCTTTCCACATTGGGAGTCACAGATTATCAGTCATAATAGTAGTAGATATGCATTCCACACTGCCATCTTTCAAAGGTTGAGAATTATAACAACTTTCACAAAATGAATATCTTATAAATGTCAGCTATTTGAAGTTCTTAATTTCAGAAATACATTTTTCATTTATACATGTGCAGTCTAAATGAACTTATCATCATAAACTCTCTTCAAGCATGTCCCAGACCACAAGTCGAGTAAATATATAAGATATAAAAATATATAAAGATATAAAATACATAAGATTTTATATATATATATATATATATATATATATATATATGGATTAGTATCACTTCAGTGAAAGACCATTTCACTGACACCAAATCACCTTTCACTGAAAGTACATTTCAACTAAAACTCATTTCACTGACAAGTAGTACTTTAAGGCAAGTCAAATGTATATGTCTTTTTCTCCACTGTAGTGCAATCCTGCTGTTAGTATATATAGTTAGGGTGTGTGTGTTGGGCACAGCCCCCCACATTGGGGGTGTGGGGGTGTAGCCACCCACTTAATTTGGTTTTCTGTTGTCTGGTTTTGTTTTACATTATTTGGTAAAACCCAACTAGGTGGAAGGCTACGCCTACCACACCCCCCAATGTGGTTACTGTGATTTTAAATGGAAGAACGTTAATGAGATTCTTAATTACTTACGTTTTATAAATAAGGAAACTTTTGTATTGGTTTCAACTGTTTCTGAAGAAGTCAGCTGATTGAGCTGACAAAAAGCACTTAAAACTCTTTTGGTAATAAACGTGTTACTTGGACCGTTGGTTGTTTCCGAACCTGTTTTTTGTATATGACTTTCCAAAAGATTACATACATATTTCATTGCAATTTCAGGTTGTCATGCCTAAAGATGATCATCACTACAAAAGTAAATTTTTCCAGGCACAGAATGCTATCCTGCTGCAGGACCTCTGTAAGCATGGACATCAGATACTCCAGCATGAGAGAAAGATCTGACTGGGGCTTCCATGTTCATATCTGCTGGGATCTAATGGAAGACTTTAATTTTGTGGGTGGTCAAAATTGGACCTATAAACAGGTGTGAAGAGGCATCACTGAGATGACCGCACAGGCATGCAATAATCCAGTCCACATGGCATATGAGCAGAAGGCACATTTGAAGGTCTGCTGACAAACTCATTACTAGTAGACATAAAGGCGGTCCTCGCATCTCTGTCTGTGAATCCAGACAGTTGAGGGATCCATGGTGGAGTGCCAGCTGTAGCTACTGAGTTGGATACGACACTAAAAATATCCATTGGTGACAACTCGGGTCTAATTGGTTTTAGAGAAATTGAACACTTAACAGACTTGCATAATAAGCAGATGATGGAAGCAGTGTAATAGGAGCTGCCAGTTCATAAAAAAAAAAATTGAAGCCAATGACTCTGACTGGCTTTGTTTTCCTGCACTTTGCTGTGCAGGTATGACGCACTTGTCTCAGATATTAGAGTACCTGCTGGGGGGGGGTTGCCTGTTATTGCCTGACTGATAGGTTGTTCAGTATTGTAACGGGAACTATTAGTTGCTTAAAAAGTATTTAAAAGCTCAAGACTGTAAGTAGTCGAGATGAACAGTCATCTTTGTCATGTTAGCATGACAGCGTGAGGATAAGAGTCTCACTCTGTGAACTTTTTTTATCTGATTACTAATTAGCCAACAGGGTTGGTCATTATTTCTTCTGTAAGTTAATTCAGAGTATACTAAACCTAAGTACTGGTCATCTCTGATAATGATAGGTTTTTCAGTATTTTTAAAGCATGTTGACTAATGACGTCTATTATTTATTTGTGAAGCCATTGTAGTATTTAGTGGCACACCATACACCAACTGCTTGTGTTTAGAAAATGTCCTTATATCTCTGTTATAAATTGGATGACTTTTTGCTTCAGTGAATAATAATTGCTCAGATTAAAGTTGTTTTAACTTTACAGAGGTTTAGATTTTAATAAACGTAACACTGCATGTTAGTACAGGAATACAATATACAGGTTTACTCATGTAAAAACAGGTCACAATCTACAGCTTTACTTTCCATCTAAGTATGTCTATTTTATTTCATAAGGATGTCCAATAATTTCTACTAGACAATAATTAGCTTTCTATATGTTATACACTTATTCCTTTTCCTGTATTGTACAAGGAGTTATTTTAGCAAACATTTTATTTTTATTTAAATTTTGCCAGATCATCAACTTTTTTATCATTGCTGCCAGATTCTTTTATTCTTTGTTAAACTACATTTATCTTTTGCGTAACATTCTTGTTTATTTTAACTTGTCACAATATTGGTATTCTGTTCTTATACATCAGCTTTAATTGATACACAGTGTTGTTTTTATTTGATCATTTATGTTATTGAAATAAAGTTTATACAGATTCCATAAATAGGCTTGCAGTGGAGGATTTACTCTTTATTTTAAAATTATTATAATATAATTACTATCTAGGAGACATGGGACATTAACAATCTTATTTTAAAGGGTTCTGACATTCTAATAAATACAAATGTAGTTTGGAACAAACCAAGTTGTCCTGGTCCCACGAGCAAGGGGTAAGGGGGTATTATACATGTTAGAAGTTAATGTGAGTTTTTGCATGTAGGTTAGATAGTGGGATTGTATTGGTGAAAAAGTTAAAGAGAAAGGGAGAGGTTAAGGAAAGTAATGTAGGGGAGGGAGGGACTTAGAATAGACTTAAGAGGTAGGGCTTAGGGGGAAGTAGGTACTATTTGGCATGAGTTGGTGGTGAAATAACAGCTAGCTCACGTCCAGATGACCTGTAGGTATTGTGGATTCAGGTAGGCCTTGGATGGTGGTGTGAGAGGGGTGCTAGGCGAAGTGAGTTAGTTTTTTTTTTTTCCTCCCTCGGGGTTTTGAGTGTTTAGCTTAGTGAATTTGTGGGGGGTATGGAATAGGGGAGTCTAGGGAAGTGGCAGGAATTTGTGGCTGAGAGGGGAGCAGTGTGAGTGGTTGGTGGGTTTATGTATGAGTGTGGTGCTTGGCTTATCTGTGGTGCTGATTTTGATTCCACGGTGGTCTGGTGGGCATGGGGGTGCTGAGGATGCTCACTGGTGGTCCGGTGGTGGGTCCAGTTTATTCGCTGGGTCCATCACTGTCTTGGTACTCTGAAGGGGGAACAATAGGGCCATGTGGTTGGGTGGCAGCCATGTGGCTCGGCAGCCTGGTTGACATACGTTGTGGTGGTCACGGGAGGTGGTTATGGTTTCTTTTGGTGTTTCCTACCTCGTTTGCATTGGGGGTAGTGGTTGGAAGATCTCTTGGTGCTCCCTGGTGGGTTTGTGTGGTTCTTTTGCTGTTCTGTGGCCATCTGGGTTGGGCTGCCAGTTTTGCGCATTCGTGTTTAAGGTAGAGGCCATTACGGCTAATGCAGGTAATGCTTTTACTGAACCGTTAGCAGTGGGGGTAGTGGTTGGAGGATCTCTTAGTGCTCCCTGGTGGGTTTGTGCGGCTCTTTGGCCATTTTGCGGTTATCTGGGTCAGGCCACTGGTTTAGCGCATGTGTGTTGTAAGGCAGTGGCCATTACATCTAGCTCAGGTAATGGTTTCACTGTTAAACAGGGAGACGTAAGGGATTCCAGGCTCGTTCACTGTGCAGAGTCATTGACTATCTGGATTTTGCCCGATTTTGGCTGTACCTATAAAATTGAGGCGGGTAAGGTAATATGCACAAACATTTAATGTATTTAATAGCAGATTTCATAGGTACATAGGAATGTGGTGAGTTACTGTGATAACATGGGCAAGATTTCACTCAGTTGTCCATATATGTAGTTATATGTGATAATTCAAGACAAAACAGTGTTGTTGTAGCAATGAAGTAAATGAAAATGTGTGTATTTTGTTTTATGTATGAAAATTCATTTTCTGTGGGGGTCGGTGGCTGCAGTTTGGTTTAGCTGAAGTTTGTTTTAGCTGAAGTTGGCTTAGCTGAACTTTGTTTTATCTGCGGTTTGTTTTAGGGAGCTGTAATACTTTAACTCATTACATCCGAGTGATGCCTCTAGGTACATCTGCAGTTACCTCCTACTGCTCCTCTAGGCATCACATATTACTTGTTCATACTTGCATTAATAATTCCAAAACCATGCTACATACAATGTGTCAGAATATTTTATTTTGAAGCATACATAATGGCAGACACAATTGCATTGATATTAGACCTCTGTCAATGAGTATTTGTTAAAATTATAAGGTGATAACTTAATTTTTAAAGAATCAGGCCACACCCACTAGGAGTTAAAGATATACACTCAAAAGAGTTGTACTGGAGGGAATGAGTTAATCCATGTCTGTGGATGTTTGGAGTAACAGAAGATGCATATTATGGCTAGACCCAAAGGCTGATTTCATATGAGCAAAGTTTAGGCTGAGACTGGCTATATCTCTGGGTATTCTTAAATGTAGTTTAGAAAGAGTGAGCTGTCACTGTTGCTATTTCATGAAGGGATTTTGCATGCTAATAATAATACATTCTTTGGGAGCTCTTGCTCTCACCTGAAGGGTAGAGGTAGGTAGGTGAGTTACATGAGGGAAGTAGTGTGTAGGGCAAGGTGACATAAAAAGGGGTTGCGGGTGGAATAGGGAAGTTTGGTTCATGGAGCAGCATTAATGTTATGTGTTTCTTTTCTTACAGATGGCTAACTTACCGGGATTACATCAGTGATGGCAAGCTATTGTAGCCCAAGCTGTGGAGTTATTTCAGGAGGTGGTGACGTCTGAGGTGGTACCAGAACCAGAACAAGCTCCAGGTTGGAAGAGGTGGTGCACCATGGTGAGAACCCTAGCTTGGGGGGAAAGTCAGCAGACAGTGAAGCAGGTGGTTGCAGTGGATACACCAGCTCCCAATACATCTCAAGATAAAGGTGCAGGTAATGATTTTACTTCAGCATTGTTGGCTGGGGAACTGAGTGTTGAGGATTGTAGGGGGGTGGGGATGAAGGGGAACTGTTAGGTGGGGATCTCAAGGGGGGATTGTAAGCAATAGAGGGTGCTCAGAGGGGTCTGGCACAGGAACCAGGTATGCTGTTGGAGATGCGACTGGGGTGGATGTAGGTACCGGAGAAAGTTTGGTTTTGGACTCGGAGGTTGGCTCTGACTTCGGGCAGTGGCCAGAGGACTGGTTAGCTACCCAAGCTTTGGGACAAGAGGCAAGTTTTTTTTGACTCTGCACATTCTGGGATCAGTGAAAGAAAAAATTTGGAAATGTGAGTATTTGGATTTGTTTGAGTTGATCAATGCAGAAGGGGTCCAACGGTAAGTGGATGTGGAGTCCTCTAATAGCAAGGACTTACTGGCAGCTTTAGTGGCATTGGGGAGAAAGAGGGTAGGTAAGCTTCACCCTAGGATGTGGGATAATTGGGTGGTCGACTTTATTTACTATATGGCTGTGCAGCTGGAGAAGGACGGGTCATTAGCCTTGCCTCTTCTAGGATATTTCCTTACCGTTCGCGAGGCACACCAGTGAAAGCTGGTGAATGTGTAGCTTTGGTATGATCAGCATTTCTGCAAACAGAAGTGTGTGGACCAGTCACTATGTTGGGAGGTGCATCATCCGAATATATGGTTAGCTACGATGGATAGCTATGGTGGGTTTAACAGGAGGGTGAGCAGGAGAGAAGTAGTTGGTGTGTGTTGGTCTTTTAATAGTGGTTCTTGTTCATGGGTAGGGTGGAAATTTGCACACACTTGCTTAAGATGCGGCGGGAGTCATTTAGCCATTTGCTGCGGTCGGCAAGACCTTTCCACGTGAACTCCAATGTTATAGCTCATGAGGGTGGATTCCTCACCTCGCAGGAGTTTCAACTGGCTCAGGGTAGGGGTAATTTTCATGGGTCCTGGGGACTTGGGTTCTTTAGAAGCAATAGAGGAAGGGGCACCATTCTGCATTAAGGTGGAGGTCCTGCGGGGTATGCTTTGCCGGTTTCCTGGCCTTGTGATCAAGACTGAGATATTACAAGGGTTTCAAAGGGGATTTCCTATAAAGTCCAACATGTGAGGGGGGGGGGTTGCAAGAACCTGCGATCAGTTCAAGGTAAGGAGGACATCTTGGAGATTTTG
Source organism: Protopterus annectens (assembly GCF_019279795.1). Classification (NCBI taxonomy): domain Eukaryota; kingdom Metazoa; phylum Chordata; order Ceratodontiformes; family Protopteridae; genus Protopterus; species Protopterus annectens. Next base: position 425,814,494 of record NC_056742.1, on the reverse strand, counting down.
GTGGAGAAGGAGTGTCGGGCAGGGCATTTATTGGGTCCTTTTGACAGTAAACCTTTCAGTAGTTACAAGGTGTCACCCTTGGGGTTAGTGCCGAAAAAACGGGCTGGGGAATTCAAACTAATACATCACTTGTCACATCCGGAAGGGAATTAAGTGAATGATTTTATTGCAGATGAGGAGGTCAGGGTGCATTATTCATCCTTGGATGATGCTGTGAAAGTGATCAGGGAATTTCAGGAGCCATGGCTGGTTAAAGTTGACATTGAGTCAGCCTTTCACTTGTTGCCTATTAGGAGTGAGGATTGGCTGTTACTGGAGATGAGGATAGGGGATAAATACTACTTTGATAAAAAAAAGTCACACACTGCTTGCACCACGGACTACCACAAATATAGATTTATTTCTTCACAGTTTAACCACACGGATTGAGCGCTTTCTTTCCTCCAACAGGGACTTCTTCAAAATCCTAGCCTTTGTCCAGTAACTTGGGACAAAGAATTCAAGAGGAGGTGGATGGGCAGTGTAGATGATTTAGTTTTTTGTTTGGTGGATGGGAAGGTGGTGTCAAGTAGTAGATTCATATGTTTGGTTAGGAGGGTTTTACATTGCATGGGATTTCCAGTGGATTGGTTTGCAGCTCACTCTTTTAGAATCGGCAGGGTTTCAGATTTAGCTATAGAGGGTAGTTTCATTGAAGTTATTAAGAGATTGGGGAGGTGGTCTTCGAATGCATTCTTATCATATATTAGATAAAGTTGTTGGCCTAATTAATAACTTTCTTTTCTTTTTCCTTTAGGGAAGGAGATTATCATCTTGGGGCATTTGTATATCCACTGTGCGGAGAAGCATGCATTAGTCAGGGAAGATGGGAGAAATTTGGGTTTATCACATTTAGAGTGGTCAGTGACTTGGCTTGGGGTTAAGGGTCTTTGGTGGGATAGGTTTCTGCATGAATCTGAGAAGGTTAAATTGAAGGTGGGGTGTCCTTGCATATTAGTAATTAATTTGCGGGGCAATTATTTGGGCATTCTTTCCAAGAAGCGATTAGTGGATATTATTCTACAGCATTTGTTGAGATTACAGACATTGTACCCAGGTATGGAAATTGTTTGGTCAGAGTTGATTCCTCATTTGTGTTGGAGGAATGCTTATAGTTATAGGGTGATTGAAAGAGTCAGAAGGTTTGTCAATCAGAGATTGGCTAGGGAATTAAGAATTTTGGGGATGCATACCATTGAACACAGAAATTTTGAGGATGGAGAGGAGGGCTGGTATCGAATGGATGGGGTGCATCTTAATGAGGTGGGATTGGATCTGTTTAATCTGCATTTGAAGCTGTTTTTAGAGGGTATGGTTGAGGCTAGGGTTTAGGAGGGGTAACAGCCTGGGGATCAGGCTGGTGGCAGAGAAGAGGGGCAGGATTGTCCTCTATTGTTCACCCTCTAAAGAAGGTGGTTATTCATTGGTTAATGGTTGTCTGGTCAGGAGGTGAGCAGGTATGTTGCCTATTTATGTGTGGTGGGTGAGTAGATACGCTGTCCCAGTGGAGGAGGTATCAGGGTGAGTAGGTACGCTGCCCTGAGGTATAATCACCCAGGGTGAGTAGTTACACTGCCCTGAGATCATTGCTGATGAAGATAATTGATGTTGTTTTGTGTGCATAAAGTTCATTATACAATAATATTCAATAAAGGTCGTCAAATGGCTTTATGTGTTTGGTGTGGTTTATTTAAAGGGGGGGCAGGACAAATGTAGTTTGGGACAAACTAAGTTGTCCTGGTCCCACGAGCAAGGGGTAAGGGGGAGTTATAGATGTTAGAAGTTAACGTGAGTCTTTGCATGTAGGTTAGATAGCAGGATTGTAGAGGTGAAAGAGTTAAACAGAAAGGGAGAGGTTAAGGGAAGTGATGTAGGGGAGGGAGGGACTTAGAATAGGCTTAAGATGTAGGGCTTTGCATGTAGGTAAGATAGCAGGATTGTAGTGGTGAAAGAGTTAAACAGAAAGGGAGAGGTTAAGGGAAGTGATGTAGGGGAGGGAGGGACTTAGAATAGGCTTAAGATGTAGGGCTTAGGGGAAGCAGATATATTCTGTTGTGAGTTGGTGGCCCTCACACCCTCCCTTTTTTTGATTTTGCATGATGATTTTGGGCAGTTTAAGGTGTAGAAGAGGGACAGAATTGTCCTCTTCTGTTACCCCTCTAAGGAAGGTGGTTATTCATTGGTTAATTGTTGTCTTGTCAGGAGGTGAACAGGTACACTGCCTATTAAGTGTGGTGGGTGAGTAGTTACGCTGCCCTGAGATCGTTGCTGATGAAGATAATTGATGCTGTTTTGTGTGCATAAAGTTTATTATACAATAATATTCGATAAAGGTCATCAAATGGCTTTATTTTTTTGGTGTGGTTTATTTAAAGGGCGGCCGGGACAATGGAACTGAAAGTTTATGGGTTTGTAGTTATTCGATAAAATTTTCAGTTTAGATTTGATGAAGAAACTGTTTTGGATTGGAAATAGTATATATTTTTTAATGTAGTCCTTACATTCCATTTTATGGATGTAATCCAAGAAACTTTCCAGAAATTGGTTACAATTCCATTTTTGAGAAGTTTGATAAGAATTATATGTAAAACTGGCAAAATGCCTTCTTTCTTTTAAATTTGAAAATAATATGCCAGGAATCTTATCTGGACCAATAGAAGACCTATTTTTAGTTTGGTGTAGACATTTTTAATCATGTGAAAGTAAATATTGTTAGGGATAATCATATTTACAATAAAGTATGCATACTTCAATGTTTTATTTGCAAATAAATGATTGAATTTATTAACTATTCTCCTGACATCATATGGTTCAACTCCATCTATTCTGAATATATTAATTAGGAAAGCTTTTTTATTACAAAAATTTAAATACTTATAAAAGGTCTTCTTTTCAGTGGGTTCATTTATAATTATGTATATTATTATCATTGTGGGATGAAAGCATTTACTGGATGAATAATTATGTTACAACTATTAGAAATATACTAAAGCACACAAAAACAAACAAGCTGATAATTCAAAAGCTGAGACTAAGTTAGATTAACACGTAACTCAGTCATTGTGGTACAATGTGGTCCCTGCATACAGAAAAATACTCCAAAGTTCATTTGACAAGGGTAAGTCCAGATATTGTGATATTGAGCCACAGACCCTATTATTTTAGCAATTTAAGTCAGTAGTTATACCATCAGGTGATACTTCCAAGTGCTTGAATAGGATTGTTGTTAGTGCCATTACATATGCAGAAGCCAGATTCCCCTCTACCAATACAGTAAGGCTGAGCCAGATCTTTCCTCAAATTTAATGCCCAGATTTAATTAATTAAAGATTCAGGAGTAGCTTAATCAACTTGGTTTTGAGTTCTTTAGGATTCTGTGCCTTCCTACACTATTCATGTGAGTTTTTTATTGTGCAAGTGTATACAGTTTACTTTGAGAGTCACCCAAAGGGGGTTTATACACAATTTGGCTTGCACAAAGTTGGTGAGATCTGCAGCCTGGGTCTGTTTATGTAAGTCTGGACATTTGAGGCCCCAGAACTGTTTGCTGGTCATTAATTTTTTCTGGGCCATTCTAAGATGTTTCTTGTCCCACTTTTAGCTAAACATTTTCTATAGCTTAGATGTAAGTGGATGGCTGGCTTGTAAAGGTATGCATTTAGCAAGAAATAAAATATACAGTATACACATATGATCTACTGCTATTTTGACAAGGAGGGGACGTTTTATAATTGCTGGTTTGCTTTTATTGAAAAAACAGTAAATTTTGATCTCATCACCTCTCTGTGGTGCTACTTCCCTGCCTGCCACATTTAACTACCTTTCCAAAATTCTACATTTACAAATAAACCAAATACAAATTTCCTTCCCAGTGAAAGCAACTTCTCATAATATTTCCTTTCTATTTCTGCAAGACTTTTATTCTTTTGTACAAAAGTCTCACACACCATCTATTCTCTCTTCTTTGTCAGTTATTGCACTTACACTGGAATCTGACTTTTTAAGTCAATGACTGCTTACAATATGCTCATTGTTAAGTCGTATTAACCTTCCTAGGCTTCTCCTGATACTAAACCCATCTTCTTCGGTCTCTTCTTACCTATTTTGTCATTATTTTTACAACTGTTCTGATTTTCCATTCTTTTTCTGCTTTACTCTTGATTTTCTTCATGTTGTATCCTATTTGTCATGTCCACTCTATCAATATTTACTGTCGTGAACTATAATCTCCTCTTTTCTTTACTTCTCTTTCTCTCTGTCAAAACTAAATACCTTTTCTTTCTTGATTAGTTACTGTAACATATTCCTTTTATGGAATTTTGCTGAAATTGTAGAACACTGGATCACGTCTAAGTACTGAAACAGAATCACAATGACATGGGGGTTGGCATAATGGTTAAGGTGTTTACCTTACAGACACAAGGTACAGGGTTTGATTCTCTCATGGGGTAATTGGCTAGGTTTAAAATGGCCCACAAAGGCAGTTAGTCTAGTACAAATCTATAAATCTATGACATAGTCACATGAGCATAACATTTGACTATTGCTCAGTAACAAGCTGCCTTAATTTTTAAATTTAAGTAAGTGTGTCACAAATATATTTGTTTTATATTCCAGCATTACTTTACTTAGATATATTAACAGATAGACAGACAGACTGGCCATTAATTCCAACTGTAGGAAGGTTATAAACACCCTTAATCCCTTGCACCTCACATGTTTTAATGGTGGGTACTCTGGGTTTAAAACAGAAGTAATAAAAAAAACATGATTTACATCCACCCAGTAGATTATATTGTGTTTTGTCCTACTTAAATGCCACTTGGCCAATTACCAGTACCTGTCAAATGCCAAACTACAGTGTTGCCATATACTTTTGAGCACTAAATGGCCCCAGTGGCTAAAATAAGTATAGGATTCTTTATAGTGTTTCTTCAGGCTTCCCATCATTTTCATAAATTTGACTTTTTTATTAATTTAAAGTAGTTTATGATCGTTAAAAAAATATTTTATTAAACAGACATTATAGCAACCCATTTTATGAACATCATAATAATAAACTGATCTACTGACATAGCATAAATTAGATATGATAAAAAACAGCAAAACATGCATTCAGATATTGCATTATTATACCTGGATTGCTTATCAAATGGTCTCAATGAATTCATGAAAATATTCTGGTATTCATTCCATTTGACCATGTCAGTCCTAGGGTTGTTCCACTTTTGTAGTCTATAATGATATCTATGTATATCATCAACTCCTATTTGTACATATTTTGCCTATTGAGAAAACATACATGCTAACAAGATGGCGACCACTGTAATCCACACATATTCTGTACCACCCAACCCATATGAATGCAGCATTCATAGGAGGTGGTATTTGACTTTTCATAGCCCATAAAACCCCTTTTATTACTCTGAGTCAAAACCATTGCCCTTAGGACAAGATCAAATCAGACAAGGCAATCTGCAGCCTCCAAATGACAATGCCAACAATGACTTACAATTTGTCATGTCCCATTGAAATAGAACTGCAGACATCAGGAAATAGAGTTATACTACCTTAATTAAGACAAATCTAGAATTTATTGGCCATTTTTTTATCATGATTACTACCAAACAACTCAACTATGCCTTCTCTGTAAGGGGCTCAGTCATGTCATTCATTTTTGACAAGAGCGTGGCTATACAGGAATGACTAATATGTTGAAGACTGGTAAATCTGTCCCACTTCGCCCCTCAGCTATGGTTATGATCTAGTGGGTCTTGAAGCCACATGTGTCTGTCTGGTGATAACTTTACCAAACCTTTTTTTTCCCAAGTTGAAATACTATCCCTAAGTTATAGAAACTTCCACCAAGCTGGTGTTAATTCCAGGAATCTGAGTTTAACTTGTGCTAAAGTGCAGTACCTAGCTGCTGATTCATTCCATAAGTCTGGAATAAACATAATTATAACTTGTTCTCAATTATTCTACCACAGCAACTGTCCATCTACCATAATGCTTTTATGGTTACATATAAAGTGCTGATAAATAGACACTGCTTGCCCCTATATTTCATACCTACAGGGTTTCTCTACAACCATAATTCTAACCTTCCTGGATCCCAAATTTTGAATGATGGTAAATTTACTGGTGTTAGATTGATATAACTACATAAGAACAATTCAATACTAAACCATATAGGCTTACTTGGTTGTTTGGTTCTATAATAAAACAAGGCAATTGCAGCTTTCCTGCAAGTGACTAATCTAAATCTAGGGAGCTCAACCCACTTTTAGTCTTGTGAGAAAATATTTTACTTCTAGTAAATTTGGATGTATGCCCTTCCTGCAAAAAACCCTGAATTCACTAATCTTCCATGCAGGAATAGCCTAGTCCTGCATGGAAGTGGCCGTTTAGCAGGAGGATGGCAGTGAGCCAAGTATATTAATGAAGGCATGCTGCCTGACCTCCTAATCCTACACAGAGCATGGATGAGTGCAGGGGGCGTGTCTGAGAGCAGATCTCTCAGAATAAACATGCCCTGCAAAGAAAAACAGCATAAACTGTAAATAAATGAGTGAAACTGCTCATAGGTGTCTGCATAACCCCACCAGCAGTCCCCAATGTGTACAACAGCAACAGGACATAAAAATAAGAAACCCCTGTAATTATTTTTAAAACTCAGAGTACAGCTAACCATAGGTACGCGGGTGTGTCCGTCACTTAGCTACGGATAAAGCAGCTTAAAAGGCTGAAGAGGATAACAAGGAAGATATATCCAACTGAAGCAGCACAGCAATAGTGTGGTGGTCAGAGCATCTGCTTAACGAGCAGGCATTCCTGGTTTGAGTCCCACTGCAGCACATACCATTTTCCATGTGAAATCTGTATACAAACATTTATTTACATTTTATTGCTGTATAACCCACTAAATAACATTTAAATGTGAACTGGAGTACTGCATTAAATGCACATGTGAAGAGTCAGTACCATAATGAATAAGTCAGCAGTAAGCAGGCGTAAACACAGATAAGCAGTAGTAAGCATATGTAAGCACTAGTAAGAGTGGGCAAGCGCATTTGAGCTGGGTGAAGCACCGCAGAAACAGATTAAGCAAAGGGGAAGCTAACTGCGTGTAAGACACTGTGACCGGAAGTCAGCAGTGCTTACCTCTGCGCAAACCCACTTACAACCGCTTGAAAGTGCATTAAGCACACCGTATCCAATGGCCGGTGTTCTGCCAGCAACAAAACAAATAGTCTCTGCAGGGCCAGAACCCAGGACCATGCATACCATACATGAAACGATTTACCACTCAGCCATGCCAGATATGCAGAAACTGTATGTTGTCAGAAACATAACCCCAGCCCAGTCATGCAACAGTACAGAGAATGTATACCTACAGCTAGATGGGCATGTGTGTGCAAATATATCACTATCTAAATGGATACAACATATCTATAGATGTAGTCACATATATATATAAATATCCAGAGATATATACATATATATATATATATATATATATATATATATATATATATATACACACAAATATATAAACAGATATACATGCAAATGCTGACAACTACACATATATATGTCAACATCTATATGTCTATATATACACATCAAGTGACATATGTACGCAGATATATGTCTCCATAGGTATATTCTGACATAGTTAGATATATGTAAGCAAATATATATTCCCACAGAGGTATATATGGACAGACATCTGTAGATACCAATGGTAGAGGAACAGAAACATGTATGTCCACATGCACCATCAATGGGCCTGAGAGGCCCCAAACAATATACATCACGCATGAATTTGCATACCCCCCGCCCAGCCAAACATGTCCACCCTGCAATACACTACCAAGCTCATAGTATTGTACATCTGTTGAACTAGGGAATTAATACGCCCTCTGTTATGTGTCACATGTTGACATCACATACCCCTCTCCTCCACTCACTAGGTGGGCCGAGCAGTACAGTCCCATCCAACCCAGGCCATCCCCAACCCATACATGCATAACCCACAGTTCTGCTTCACCCACCCGCAGCACACACACAGGCACCACCCCTACCCTGGTTACTGGCCCGTAGCTACCACACCACCACACATTGTCCCCCCCTCGGGACCCATCATGTATGATGTCCTGACCCAAGTATCCTAGGTGGGGCACATGCCGGAGACCATGCACATAGCCAGGGGTACCTATGTAACCCTCGGTGTAGAGGAAGGTTGAATACCCAATGTTTGGGTTGTCCCACATTGGACGAATGTATTCCTGGTACTAACAATAGATGTCACGTGTGATTCTGTGTACACCAAGGGATTTAGTTGTAGGTATCGCAAAGCATACGTGGTACACAAGGTTGGCCGGTATGCCGGTATGCACAAGAAACACAGTATCCAGCAATACCAGTTAACACTATCAGATATGTAGCTAAAGATTTAGAGGTATATGTGTTTGTATAAATACCCATAACTATAGAGCTATATACCTCCCCCTCTCTGCAGTACAAATGTATACATACATAGATAGACATATAAATAAATACCCACATATACATATATACATATGCAGACACCCATACATCCACATGTCATTAGATATATATACAGCAATATATATATATATATGTATACAGACATATATATATATATATATATGTGTGTGTGTGTGTGTGTGTGTCTGTGTGTGTGTGTGTGTGTGTGTGTGTGTGTGTGTGTGTGTGTGTGTGTGTGTGTGTGTGTGTGTATAGATATACACAGATATATAGCTATGATAAGATACAGCACTTAAGAATGACATATGGTCACCGGCCATGCCAGTGGAGGTGAGGGACACAAGCAAGGAACCACCCCAGCCGGACAGGAAACATACAAACAAGCCCACAAACAACCACAAGCAGGATACAACCGCTGGGGGGGCGAGGGACCCCAGAAGTCTAATCTTTGGAAGAGCCAGGAGCGCCGTGGGTGGGGACACCCCAAAATTTGTCTTGTTATAGGAGGAAGCCATGACCTTTTCGACTACAAGGGTGAGAAAGCCTGATTACCCATGGTCGAGACAATGTACGAGATGGGTCCCATGAAGTAGAGAGTGGGCAGTGTGTAGTGTTGTGTTTAGACCCGACCTGCACCTAGAGTAAGGATGAGTGCTGTAGAGGAGGTGCGGGCAGGGGAACTATGGGTATGTAATTATGGGTCTAGGTGTGCAGGTGTTTGCTGGAGTGGGTCTATTCGGATCACCCCAGGGATGTAAGCAATAGTGTTTATTGGGCAAAGCTGCCACCCAACGGGCAGGCACTCCCCCTATGAGTCCCACTGCAGCACAGTCTATTTTACATGGCAAATAACGGTATAACCAAATGTAGATGTAAATATGTAGAGGTATGTGTGTGTATATATACCCATAATTACATGCAGATATACCTCTCCCTCTCTGTAGTACAAATGTATACATACATAGACAGACATATATTTAAATACCCACATATAGCTATATATGTTTGCAGACACCCATATATCCATATGTCGTCTTTTATATATATATATATATATATATATATATATATATATATATATATATACATATATATACATATATATATATGTATAGATATATATATATATATACATATATATATATATATATATACACAGATATATGTATATATATATATATATATATATATATATCTGTGTGTGTAAACATACACATATATATAGCTAGGATATGATACAGCAGTTAAGAATTACATATGTTCACAGGCTGTGCCATTGGGGGTGAGGGCCCAATCAACAAACATGTAACACGTTTATTTTTATTTATTTATTTATTTAACATTTGTTGACCGGGAATGTCTGACTAGGTTCCACAGATCCTGTTTTCAGCGGAGGCCCAGGGAGAAATGCTCAACTGGCATCAACCCCCCACACCCCCAGCTAGACAGGTGAAACATGCAAACACACAATAAAAGTAAACAAACCACTACTTCCCAGACTACAGGCAGGATACTACCAGTGGGAGAGACCCATCAAGTCCACTCTTGAAACAAAGGCAAGAGTGTCCATTGTGGGACAACCCAAAAATTCAAATCTTTTCGGGTTTCCAGCCATTACATGAATGTCGAACGTCAGGGCACACATGTTCTCAGACTACAAGGTTGGGGAAGCCTGATGTTCCATGGGGTGAGACAACATACATGATGGGTCCCAAGAAGTAGAGAGTGGGCAGTGTGTAGTGCTGTGGTTAGACCTGACCAGCACCTGGAGTAAGGAAGACTGCTGAAGAGGATGTGCGGTTTGGGAACTATGGGTATGAAATTATGGGCCTAGCTGTGCAGGTGTTGGCTGGAGCTGTTCTATGTGAACTGCCCCAAGGATGTAAGCAATAGTGTGCATTGGGCAGAACTGACACCCAACGAGCAGCCATGCCTGGTATGAGTCCCACTGCAGCAAAGTCTAGTTTACATGGCAAAGGATGATATAACCAGACGTGTTGTTGCAAACCCACTAAATGACATCAAAGAGCACATGGTTACAACACCCCACTGTAGGCATGTAAGCTGAACTAATTGGCATCACAAGGTATTATTGCTGTCTGTCCTGACCCCCACCGAGGGGTGTGATTGTCCAGACCTAAACCCAAATGCAGGGTATATACACATCTGTCGCTGTAGAAGAAATGGCCAGCTGTGGACCTTCCCATCAGCTGTCCTGCACATCCCTGGACATGTCCCCACTATCAGCCCCTCTGTGTGGCCCAATAACATCACTTACTTATCGACCCCTGTTGCATTTGTAGTAATGTTCACAGTCACAAGTAGGTGACACCTTCCACACAACTATATTGGCAGAGTCTGGAATCCCCAACCCAGGTGTATTACCGCAACTGTCCCAGACTACACATGTAAATAACACATGAAGGGAAAACCCAACCAGACTTGGATCACCACCTGGTGAAGTCTGCCACCCCCCAGCACTCCAGACCCCTACACCAACTACTGACACCTCCTGTCCTGCCTCGCATACATATCCCAACACCCTGCAAACTTGCATTACCGCTCCCCCACCAATCAGTCTAACAGCCTACTATACAGTTAAAATGTACCCCCCTCCACCAACCCACCTACACCTCCACTACTCACATCTACTCTACAACACAGGCATGGCATAACTAAACCTAACCCAAATACCTCAGTGTAGCCTAACCAGAAATGCTAGACTGGAATTCCACTTAACCTTACACTGACCTTCGTGAACAGTCATACCTGACATGTACACCTGACTTAAGCATGTATAATACCGACATGTACATGAAGTAGTGTGGGGGTATGCAGCAGCAAGTGGGAGTATGCCTGTGTGGGTGGCGGTAAGCAATGCCCACACTGGTTAAACAATGTGGAGGCCAACCCAGTGTAAGACACTGTAACTGGAGGTCAGCAGGTCTGAACCTAGTGCACACCAGTGCATACCCGCCTACACTTCCCCTGCAGTGCCTTAGGCACACTGTAGCCCACAGCCCTCATTGTAGCCAGTAACAACATAATCAGCACTCCCTGGCCCCCCTGCACACTATAGTCCAAGTGGGTTACCACGAAGGCATGGCAGATATACAATCAGCTGCTATCACAAACATATTATCCAGCACAGTCAGTCAACAGTATAGGAAATGTTTGTAAGTATGTACATTAATACCAGCAAACATGTGCACAGTGCTCAGTCGCAGTAGTCTGAGCAGTCTATGAGTACCAATGAACAGTGCCTGTCCATGCATATTGTGTGAACAGTAGTCTCGTATAATACAGAAGAGAGGAATGGAAAATGGGCCACGGCATGGGGACGTGTTTCATCTGTGGAAGCAGGAGATGAGGCTGGTCTGGTGTGTGAGCAAACTGCTGCATCTAAAAACGCTGGCAGGATGCTACCAGTGGGAGAAATAGTGTCGACCAGCAAAGTGTACTCGTGACACAACAACAGGTCCATCCCTGCCGGGACGCACGAGACGTCATGGGTCACAATAATGTTTCCACCAGTATAGGAGGTGGATGAAGGCTTGAATGTACATGGACTAAAATTATGAAGAGCTTGCAGAAGGATGCATTGAGACAGTAATATGGAGGAATACCAAGATGTGCAGAGAGGGAAATGTGTGGAGGTGTGGTATGGCAGGGCTAACAACTGCAGATTGGATGGATGCTGTGTATGTGGAGCTCGGGGGCCAGGGAAAGGGAGCATGGGTATGACATTAAAGTAGAAATATGCAAATTACACAGAGCTGCAATAGTGTAGTGGGCAGAGCATCCACCTACTGTGCACACATTCTCGGTTCAGGTCCCACTGCAGCACATTCCATTTTATATGTGAAATATGTATATGAACATTTTTTGACATTGCTGTATAACCTACTAAATAACATTTAAATGTGAATCAGAGTACTGCATTAAATGCACATGCGAAGTGTCAGTATCATAATGAATAAAGCACTAATAAGCAGGTTTAAGCACAAGTAAGCATATATAAGCACTAGTAAGAGTGTGCAAGTGCATTTGCGCTGGGTTAAACATTGCCTACACAGATTAAGCAAAGTAGAAGCTAAATGAGTGTAAGAAACTGTAAATGGAGGTTAGCAGTGCTTACTGTCAGGCAAACCCATGCAAACCCGCGTACAACTGCTTTAAAGTGCCATAATCACTCTGTACCCAACGGCCTATGTTCTGCCCAGCAACAAAATAAACTGCCACTGGAAGGCTAGAACTCAGGACCCTGTACACTATAGTCACAGTAGTCAACCACTAAGCCATCCTAGCAATACAGATGAATGAGGTATCAGCAAACTAATCCTCACCACAGGAAAACCAAACCAAACATGTGAACTGAATCTATGTGTAGTGTGAAGTGGTATAACCTGCTACATAACATAAATATGTGAACTGGAGTACTGCAGTAAGTATAGATGTGAGGAGTTATTGTAATAAAGTATAGAAGTCCCCAGGTCCCTATACAGTGTATGTATACATGAATCATGGATACCAGACACATATATAACCTGTAATGAAGAATAAATCACTGCCAAAAGGCAAATATAGTGCAAATTAACTATTAAGCAAAGCTAACTGCAGAACAGCTCAGCTTAGTAAGTGTAAGCAATGTGTAGGGGAGCCAATCCAATCTGCCTAGTGGTATACCCCTTTAAGCACAGCCAACCATAGGTAAGCAGGTGTGCCCATAGCTTAGCCTTTTCAAACCCGGCCAATCATGGAAAAGTGCGGGTAATTGGCTGTATTTAAACCACACAGGCAGGAATACGTTCCATAACTGGCTGTAGCTTCCTACTGAAGGCAGAATGGCTGGTGTGGGTGAAGGCACTCATTTTAGAGCACAACGCTGGGGCATCCAGGAGTCAAAAATCATGGTATGGCTCTTGGTAAAGCACCATGAGGAGAGACTATTGCAGGGCCAGTACCAAGGCTTGTAGTATAAAATGGAGGCCTGGGTCAGTCTCACCTGTGACCTCACCAGTGCCACAGGTATCCCCCGGACTGGTGAGCAGGTCATGCACCACCCATGCTGACCCGAAGCGGTGTAGGGGGTGATGTACCGGAACAGTGTATCCAGGAGTCTCGGCAGAGGGCTAATGCCCCAGTACTAAGTACTCATTCCACTAAGTAGTTAAGAATTGCCTAGCTTGTGTATACTATGAATAGTGTCAAAGGAAAAAACTTCAAAGACCAATACACGTAAGGTTCAGTTAAGGCACATTTAATAACTTGCTGCAAGGAGACAAAAACATGCAAATACAGGATTTTGCTTAACTACTAACAGGAAGTATGCTATTCTTATACTGTTCTGCAAGACATTGCCTTCTATGGCTGACATAATCAAACACAACTTTCAGTATTGTTCTACAGCAGATGTTACTCAGATTTTCTGCTGACATGACTGGATTTATGAAAAACATTTTGAGAAAAACAACCTGGCCTTGGTGGGCCCTAGCCCGTTACAAGCTTCTATTGTGTAGTTCTAATACATGTGTTACATCTCAAGGTACTTTTCTAACTTAGACACAAGCAAATGCTGATTGCAGTTCATATTTTCAAGCAGTCTTTGTTCTGATTATCTATAGCTTCTGCAGCTGTGTGTTTTCTCACAGCACAAGCGGAACTCCTTGTCTAAGTCTCATAACATTAATACATCTATTCATTATTTTCCTGACACAAGCAGAACTTATCTGCTTTCCTGTAAATTTCCAAAGCATAAGCAATAGCTGCGCATATTTCATGACGATACAAGGTTAGAAAGCTTCTGCATTTTGTACAGATTTTATGCAGTGTGAAATAGAATAAATGTGTTAACCCTTTTCAAGCCTTAAATGCACTAAGCATATTACTAATACATACACTAATACATATTTTTCTGACAAATAGGTATGGCTAAATATCACTGTAGTCCTCTGACAGCTGCAGATGAGCGCGCTGTGAACCAGCAAGCCCATGTTGCAAAGGCTGCGTCGTGAGGCAGGTTAGTAATTAGTCTGCATATACTATCATAAATAAATATAAGAGCCTCAAAAAGTGTTGTATCAGTAGAAATAAATGTGTAATAATCTGTGAATAAAGGTATAACCCCTGGAGTGCTTCTGTTTACCCTTCTGTCATATGTTGGTGAACTGTTGCAGACTATAAATAGTACTGTAGTTTAAGCAGTGTCACCCACACTGTGGTATGCAGATAAAATGTGTGTGAAGTCCTGCATAACAATGTTTGAAGTTCCAAGAGGTCAGTCATATTGTACAAGTGAGGGAGACCTATATAGAAAACAGTAGAAAGCTTTCCATCAATGCCCTGATAGCACAGTGTACTGTGATGTTAGCTATAATTTTTGTCACACACAGCAGGGGTTTGAATCCTGGTAGTGCTACTAAGTTGAATGCATAACCATACCGCACAACTATGCAGATTTTGTAACAATGTTCATATAGAAAGCTGTATGCATAATTATAGCCAAAAACTGTCGCAGGGGTGTCCAACCTTTTGGCTTGCTGGGGCCGCATTGAGTGAACAGAAATGGTGTTGGGGCCGCATATAAAATATATCATATAGTTAACTCTTTCGTTGCTCCGGAAGACCGCAGTCAACCTCCTGGCTGTACTGTAGGTGCAACTGAACAATGAGTAAATGTAATAAATGCCTAATATTTGCCTTAAAATTCTCATTCTAATTCTAATTCTCTAATCTAATAGTTAACTCTAACATCTTAGTTAATATATATATATATATATATATATATTTTTTTTTTTTTTTTTTTTTTTTTACAATTAAACATATATTCCCTACAGCACTAGCGTTTCTCACTGGGAAACCATTCCAGCAGACCAACTACGTAAAACGTCAACATCAGCAGTCCTACAATACTATAATCCACAAAAATAACCCAACAAATTTGCAATAAAGTAAAGAATTCACATTACTGACTTAATAAAACAATTCTGAATAAGCTACAAGAGGGTCTCACCCAAACAAATAACTGGTGCCAGAAATATGGCCTCAAGCTAAATGCCAAAATATGCATCATCATCCCCTTTGATGAGAGTGATGTCCCCACAAATTATCACATTAATAACAATGTTGTAAGCACGCAATAAGTCGTATGGTACTTGGGCACCCAAGTTGATAGAAACCTGACTTTTGACCACCATGTTGTCTCCGTTGTAAGGAAAGCTTTTTACATGGCCTACTTCATTAGTAAGGGTATCTCATCCAGGAACAAGGTCATAACATCCCTGTATTCTTCCTTTACAAGAGCCATTATTGACTGAAATGCCCCTTTTGGCATGTACCTCAGCAAAACACCCTGCCAAAAGAAAGACTACAACCATTTCTGACAAAAAAGGTCAAAGGACTGAGTTCACTTAGTTATCCAGACAGACTAAAAAGCTTCTTGCTTTCCTCTGTCTCTCACTGGCCCCTATAAATTTCATCACTGGCTTGCTTTCCAGGCTAAGAAAGATCCTGCCTTAAGAGACTTCCTCTACCTCAGAAATACTGGTTATACTTAAAACGCTCACTACAAAGACCACAGCCTTCACTGCAACATAAATAAGCCACTCTGTATGGACAGGTTCTTGACACAAAAACCTTCAACTTCTGTAAAAAGCTCCTCTCATTATCAAACAAAGTTATTCAGCAACACACCAACTGGACGGATAGCCATAAATATACTCCTTGAGTAAGAAGCATAGCCTTCATCAAAACAGATGGAAAATCCACATACTAAACTTTTCTAGCTGGATGGCTAAGATCTAATATTGGTTACTCAAGTCTACTTGCCCAAGAAGAGGAGCCTATTTAACTAAGAATTCCATTTGCAAAAATATATTCAGTATACATATTGAATCTCTCTCTCTTGCACACACACACACACACATACACACACACACATGCACCGGCACACACACACACACGCACACACACGCACACACACGCACACACACACACACACACACACAAAAAAAAGCCCCTACTTGTAAAATAGGCAACCTCAGTAATCGCATGACACCCACTCACTGAATGAAATTGTCTGGAAGTCAAAATAGTTGAAAAAAAAAATCATAATAGAGATGGATTCATCCATGCAATTTCCCACCACCAAAAGGACCATCAATAAATCAACAAACAACTGCTCGGCAAAAAGTAAATCAATAAGAAAACCATAAACTCTCTAAGATAATGCTACATACTGGTGTAAACATATAACTTGTGTCAATCCCCAGGTTAATCCATACCAAAAGATTGTATCAGAGCTTCAGCTATGTACAGTTTTCTCCTGAAAACTTAACTCATTGGTATTTGCCTTGCTGTAATTATAACTGTAAAAAAAATGTTGTTTTTAAGTTTATTCTGTACCTCAATGATTCTCTGCCATATTGTATGAGTACTACATCCATGATTTGCTGTCTCTCTCATATGTATTGTATTATATTTTTTGTGTTATTTTTGGAGCTTTTCAACCCGCGCCTCTGCTGAAAATGGACCTGTGCCCAGTTGGACTTTCCCTGTAAACAAATGTAAAATAAAATAAAATAAATAAAAATAAACTTCCCTCAAATCTAAAGCCATTTGACAGACATTTTAATTTGTACAGAAGTTACTCACAGACTGACAGTTTACTGAGCTGTAATGCTGACCTTTGCTTTTGAAAAAACAAATTCCCAGACTTTGTCAATAGCTCAAAGTGCAGAGAGGATTATTTATGTATTATATATTTATTTATTTTTGGAAAACATCTTTAAAACTGTTAAATTGATTACACACCCAGAAACACAGAAAAGTTATTCTGATATGTAAACCACAGACTGCTGCAAGAAATAAAAGTCACATTGGCACTCTATGCTTCTGTCCAAACAGATGAATCATACCTGTCCGTTCCAAAAGAAGTAAAGTAGCTTAATAAGGTTATTTGCAAGGTTACATGGCAGTTTATATTGGAAATAAGCAGAGATATTAAAAAGGCTCTGTTTGTCATAATTATGCTGAAAAGTCTTCCAAGGTAAATACAACTTCTGATTTAGTATGGAACCATACCTCTCAACCTTAGAGCAAGAAATCTGGACAAAGCGAAAAATAAAAGTGGGACACAGGCCCATAAATAGTTATGCATCACAGACACCATTGAAACAACTGTAACTGCAAACATTATACATCACTTATAATCTTTCTATACCATTATTGTCAGTTAAACATTATATGGCTCATTCAGTCCTGCCTTCTTTTGCAACAAAGAAAAACATGCTTTGAAATGGCAAATGCATTAAAAATAAATCAAACACATTGCATCAACATCCTGCAATTTCCTACCTGCAAGCAACCACAGAGCTTTCATTGAAACTAGGGCTGCCTGTTTCCCCAGAATGGCAGCTCTCCCTAATTAAGTCTAATGGTATACAATCTACCAGTATCTGGACTACCTGAAATAAATTCAATTATGGCCTGTAAATTGAAAGTAAACTTTGTTTAATTAAACTATATTTCTAAGCCCGCTTACTATATTTTTTCAGTAACATCCCAATATCCATTTCCAGGTCACTTTACAAGACATTGGCAGTGGTAGACTTGGCATCCTTCAAAACTCCACAGGCCCACTCTAATACTGCTGGCATTGTCCATTAAATGTAAATATCCATCCACTGTAAATAGCAAGAAGCTATGTCTTAAAAAAATCTACTTTTGGCATGCGTACCCAAGTATCAGGTTTTGAAACAAAGAAACATATTCTCCACAGTCCATAAGTCTCTGTCTTTAATAATCATCTACTGTTGCAGCACTCCCAACACATAAGCACACACATACACACTAAAACCCCCCAACATTTAAAAAATGACAGTGTGCCCACTTGATTTTCCAGTATTGATGATCCGCCAAAGTTATGCTTACTGTTGTGCAATCTACCACTGCTTAGAACCCACCAATGAAAATACAGTACTAGGTGCTTTTTTGCTTTATATGCTAGTCCCACATAGTCAGTCCACTACTGACCCATTAACCCTAGGCCGCTGTCTCATTCTTACTCCCTGGAACTGCATTACCTTGGATGACTACTTTTATTTCCTAAGCAAAAGACACAAATTGGAAGATGAGGCAAAAATCCAGAAATTCTTTGAAAATCCATACAGTTAAGAGATATGAGTTCATGTTCAATACAACACTCTCCCTGTCAGGAAAGCCACAATTTAATGAAAGTGTACTTTTAACGTACAATATATTTGTGAGCTAACTTGCTTGTGTTCAGTAGATAGACTGATCATTGTTACCCTCTCTGTGCATACATCTCTCTGTCATGCACACACACACACACACACACACACACACACACACACACACACACACACACACACACACACACACACACACACACACACACACTCTTCTTCTACTTTCATGCACACAATTCTGCTTTCATGCATGCACTCTCACTCCGTACATACCTATTAACACAGGTAAACGCTGTCCCTTTCGAAGGCAACAACGGCAAATCCATACATGAGTCCATCTTCAGCGAGAACACACACACACACACTGATTGTTCAGCGCAAAATAATGGCGTAAACACATTGACCCTTTTTTGGCTCAAAAACAAAACTAGAAGGGTGCTTTTGCACATGCGCCCACCGACATTAGCGTTACAGGTCAGGGGAGTGGAAAGCACAAAACAAAAAGTGTTTTGGGGCATGCGTACATCGATGTTACAGTTAGAGGTTGAGGGCCACATGGAAGAGCCACAGGTTGGACAGAGAATGTGGTAGAATGTTCAAACTGAAAGTTGTATGCATATTCATACCCCACAACTGTTCCAATCTGTCCAGCATGTCCAGATCAATGGCCCATATCACCAGCCTGGTACCCTGTTCCCCTGAAAACTCAGTGTGATGATCCAAGAAATGTAGGCAGCTGTCAGTGACATATAACCGATAGTCAAATGTGTACATAGTCATAGAATGTATATGAAAACAAACCTGTCATTCTAGCACCTCACCCAAAGTGTATGACAGCAATTCTCAACATATGTTGCATTAACACCTGCATCCTGTCACGCCTGTATGTAAGACACAGGTCACATATATAATAATCTATAAACATACCAGTGTACAATATAAGGCCATTGGGTAGTGTAATAATGCATGTAAGGGAAAGATCACTGCAGTGACTAAGAATGTTGTGAAACTACAAGGATATATTATTTGTTAATTGAACTCTCTCTCTCACCCCTACCATATGTGCATAATAACCCAATGACACTTCTCAACTGGTATGTGTACACTCCAAACATTTGTTGGGACATATGTCCTAATGGTTTATAAATATTCACATCTGTTTCTATGCATGTGCCATGTTAAAATACACCCATATTTGTGGCCTGTTGCCATCAATGAAACCCACATGCTCTTGTAATGGCCACTGTTGTTCCATAAATGCATGTGTTCTGCTTGCTCTACAACTGTGTTAAATCTGGTGTTTTGGATTAATGGGAATACCTATGCATGCTGTTATAACTAATCCTGAATGCTGCTGACTGTTACTAACCCATATCTGTCATTAACCTGCTACAACATAGCTTGTATGGAAAGGCCAATCCCAGCAGACCCACCTGTCCCACCTCAGCTAGCCATGGCACCAGGCACAAGCACATCTGGGGCCCAGCCTGTGACCTCCTCCTCCGTGGGTCCTGCACCATCTTTGGGTGGAACCACTGCAGCGGATTGGGCTTGCCCCCCCTCGAAGCTGGCACGGAGGAGAATCTGTCACCCATCAACATGTCCGGGCCGTGGTGCATAGGGAGCTCTATTTGGAGTTTCGAGTCCAGCAATGCCAGATTGAGGGCCGAGTGGCACAATTAGAGGGTGAGCCTGCCCCTCCTACATAGCCCCCAGCACAGCCACCTTTGGGGCCGTGAAGGTGCAGTTTCCAGTTGGGGGCTCATGGGCTTGCGACTTCCACACACCCCTCCCCATCCAAGGTGTTTACCCCCCCACTTGTGTCATATACCACTGCTGTATGCGTCTTGTTTGTCTTGTCTGTTAACCTACCCAAACTACCTCCCCAAATATACCTACTACCCCTCCCCAACATCCAACTCTCACCTGAAAAAAACAAAAGGGCAATCTGTTCCCACAAAAAAATCTCACCCCATACATAGCTGTCCATTTTGCACCTGTGTCCACTGGACACATGTAATCTGGACTAATTGGCATCACAATGAATATATGTTGTCCTCACCCCTCTTCCAGGGGTTGAGGGTTCAAATGTACCTCCAAATTCAGTGTATATGCACAGCTGTTGCTGTAGAAGAAATGGGCAGCTATTGACCTTTCCTATACCCTTCCTGCACATGCCTAGCTATTTTCCCTACTGTCATACCTACTTTGTACCCTTCTTTCACCACTTTCCTATCAACCCCTATTTTTTCTTTTAAAGAAATTAGAGTGGGATAAGTGGCAGTAAGCACTTTTAAGCATCACTAAGCAGGTCTGCTTGGGTTTGCATGGGGGTAAGCTATCCCTACACAGGTTGAGAAATTCTGAAATAACTGAGTGTGAGAAAACATAAGCGGAGGTTAGCAGTGCTTGCTGCCGCGCAAACCCGCTTACAACTGCTTAAAAGTGCCTTAATCACTCTGCATCCAATGGGCCGTGTTTTGCACAGCTACAAAATAAACAGCTCTTGCAAGGCTGAAACCAAGGACCCTGCACACCCTAGACAAAGTGATGTACCACTAAGCCATGATGAATACACAGAAATGCAATGTTCTCAGACACATATCATCCAGTCCTGTCATGCAACAGTACAGAAAATGTATACTAACACCTAGATGTCTGTGTGTGTAACTATATTAATATCTAAACAGATACAACTGATATATATATATATATATATATATATATATATATATATATATATATATATATATATATATTTATAGTTTTACTAACTCTGTATACATATATATCAATATATACAATATATATGCACATATGTACATGCATATGCCTAAATCGACATATATATGTGTCTACATATACACAGAATGTTACATATGTGTACGCAGATATATATCTATGTAGGTATATACGGACATAGTTATAGATATGTTAGCAGATATATTTATCTATATAGGTATATATGGTCATACATCTGTAGATAGCAATGGCAGATTAACAAATACAGATACATCCACATGCACCATTAATGGGGTTGAGAGGGCCCACACGCTATACGTCTTGCATGAATAGGCACCCCCCCACAGCCAAACATGTGTGCCCTGCAATACACTACCAAGTACAGTCTGTCTCCCATAGGACATGTAATATGTGGAAGCCATCAACATCCCCATACACAGACACAGATATGCAGATACAGATATACATATATATATATATATATATATATATATATATATATATATATATATATATATATATATATATATTCACAGCAGCTTCCAAATAAAACTTGTAATCCACAAAATGAAGCAGCTTTTCAGGCAAAACAATAAAGCCCTGAGCAGGGCAAACTTAGAAAATTGTGAAAAAACCCACAGATGGCTCAGCACACTTCAGTTCACTTTATTCCACAGAAACACAACACATTAATGTTCCACCATACTTGAGGAAGTGATTTTTAAAACAAAAATGTATGGTGGAGCGTTAATGTGCTGTGTTTCTGTGGAATAAAGTGAACTGAAGTATGCTGAGCCGTCCGTGGGTTTTTTCACAATTTTCTAAGCTTGCCCTGCTCAGGGCTTTATTGTTTTGCCTGAGAAGCTGCTTCATTTTGTGGATTATATATATATATATATATATATATATATATATATATATATATATATATATAAAATGTGACTATGCATACACATGCAGATATATGTACAGTAAGATACATATGTAGACGGTGCACATAATATGGAAGAGCCACTATGCCTACAGTTAACACCTGAACAACTGGACACTGTATGGGCCACACATACAAATGTCACTTGTTGCCTGCAACATATATCCATGGAAAGGTCATAGGAAATACACCACACACAGGTTTTCAGAAATGGGAATCCTTTAATTGTGTACTATAACAGTTGTATATGCCATGTCATATAGCTGTTTAGATACTGACAACCATATAAACAGAGTACTGCAACTGTGAAACAGTTACACCAATACAGTAGTCTGGAAGGGTTCACAACTGTTGCTGTCCAGGCCAAGCCCTTCAGATTGTATAATAGTGAAGACAGACTGGGCCACAGGACACCAAACAATCAACAGTATGTACTGCAGGTGTGTACTTCAGCAGCCTCTATCTACACTCTGTGCTAACTCAGTAGGAGGTAAAGACATTTTATGATCAAACGGGTTGTAACTGGTACATAACAAGGCATAATTGACACCATCATGAGCAGACCGACAAACAGAACAGTCTGTATGGCAGGAGGCAGTAGGCTTGCAGTACCCCAATTCATATAAGTAATGTCAATATAG
Organism: Protopterus annectens; assembly: GCF_019279795.1. Lineage (NCBI taxonomy): Eukaryota > Metazoa > Chordata > Ceratodontiformes > Protopteridae > Protopterus > Protopterus annectens. Next base: position 425,791,419 of record NC_056742.1, on the reverse strand, counting down.
GTGAAGTATATGGTACTGTACAGCTAGATACCTTGTGGCAGCTCACCCCTGATACCCCCACATTTTGTAACAGCCTAGGTAATTTATGGTGCTCCCCACCTAGACGCAATAATACAGGCCCATATACCACTGTTACATACACTGGCCTCTGCAGTGCATAAGGGCACACATGTATTGTGTAGGTGATGCCCACACATATATGACCCCAGCCCCACTGTATGTGTGGGGCTACAACAGCAGTGGACTAATGGCAGCATGATATACACACAGCCCACTACAGAACAACCCCCAACAGCATGACATATGTGCAAAGCTTGGTATGTAGATGGAGGACAGAGGCTGGCACACAGGCACATATGTGGAACACTGTTGTCATTCACTAAGCAAGGCACTGGTGTTACAGGATAGTATGTACACACACACATCCTGTAACACCACTACTATACAAAGCATAACTCAACTCTACTCACAGTCTGTCTGTAGTTCCTGATCTTCCTACAAATATGTGGCCGCTCTGAGTGTGCAGGTTCTCCTGTAAGATGTATTGCTACCTGCTGTCCATAACACTGATGCCCACACACAGGAAGGATGTCCATCACACAAGAAATGTAAAGGGACCAAGCCCACATGCTGTAGGGATTTATAGTGGGTGGTTGCCATGACAGTGGTAATCGGAAGTAGTACACATGTGTAAATATATATATATATTTGGTTATCTGGATAAGTATATGTACATATATTTCCACCATATGTCCTGGGCATGGAGTGTAGCCTTACCCCAGCCCCTATAGTCCCGAAGTCGTAGTGCAAGAGGATGTCAGGTATGTATAGCAGGTATATTACTAGAGTATTGCTACTGTCATTGGGATTGTCTTCACAGACATGGTGTGTGTGTGTGTGTGTAGAATGTGACATCTGCTCACAACATGTGTGCCATTGGCTACTGACAGACATTCTAAGGAAATCATTGTAAAGAACCGCCGCTAGCATGTAATGCCCCTGTGGAGTGCAGCAGAGATATTGGCCAATATGTGTGGAACTTTGGACACACCCTATACAGTCCAGAGGTATACACATAATCCCTTAGTGCACAACATGTGTACCAGGCCTGACAATATGGCTGTAGACAGCCATGTAGATGGGTATAACATATAACGACTGGTATACATTTGCCACCATAGATTTTGGATTCACACACTCCTGTCTGGCCTGACACATAATGACTTTTGGTATAGGGGTGCTATGGACACATACTACCCACTAGATATTGACATACATCTGTACAGCATCCCACTGCTCTGTCTGACATACATGACCTTTAAGGGAGGCCCAGCAGCAGTACATCTGGCAAGTATCTGCACATGATATCACACTGTGTAAGTACACTAGGCTGCTAGGCATGTAACAATGCACTGTGCAGGCTACAGGCAGATTGGCTCAACACTGGCCTACATCTCGTATGGGGGATACACATGTACCTGCATATATAACAGGCTCAACAGCCATGTCACAACACAGTGTAAGATACACCATTGTGAAAGTGCATAACCACAACCAATGTGAACACAGCCACAGCCACATATCTGTTCTACACCATCCTTATATGTGCCACTCACAGAATGACCCTACATATCCTGGGCTGCTACACAGTTTGGTCTGATGGCTGTCTGTGGTATGAGTTATGTGTGTGTATGGCCCTGCAAACCTGTATGGCAAAACAGTACCATAGAGTGGGGCAGCATGGAACATCAGATTGAAGGGGACCTAGAACAATGACATTTACCACAGTCTGTACACTTGCTAATGTACATATTAACAATTCAAACACTGCCGACATTCACCATCACTACACAGACCTCAGTACTGTACAAACATCCACAGAATGTCCATGTTATGTCATGAAATATAACCCCTACTGTACATGACATGTGTAGCAATCTGATATATCACTGGCTTGTTATCAGATATGATGACACTATTTATGGTGTACAGCACATATGCACTACTTCATGCATGACATATGTACAAAGGTTGACAGAGATGTGGCTGACAGCACATACACAGGGCCAGTAAAGACATGTTGCTATGATAACCTTATAAATTTACCATTGTAATGGGGTTTGTTGCAACATATGTCCTATGAGGGACATGAAGTCAGTAACTGTCATGGCCTTCACCATCTAAAGACTGCAATCCTCACACTACCTTCTGCATTCCACAGATAGATGCACCGTGGCTAGCACATGAAACCAAAGTTTGCAGATGACCCTGCAGATGGGGATTCCTCATATACATGGCACTGACATGGCAGGTATTGTGACATGTATGACAGGCATATCCAGACAAATACTGTTAAACCAACATTACACCAAATGCAGCATAGCAGCACTTACAGTCTGTAGTCAGGTCAGGTACATCCCCCTCCTATTTGTTGCCCTCTTTCCACAGTGTATGTTGTTAGAGGTAAATCCTCAATCTATCTGAGATGCTATTTGCCAAATAAAAGATCTAGTTCCTGCTCACAGTGACTGAAAAGGGCCAATTCCACCATGATGTTGGAGTGTGTTACCATGCATTTGGCTATGGGAATGTTACTACAGCTGTTCTACGGTCAATCAGCTAGGGGAGGGCTGCAATTCATGCAGATGCCATCAGCCGATCATGAGCATCACTTAAAATACACATGCTGCTGCCTAGCAAAGCAGGTGTGGGCCTCCACATCCACCAGAAAGGGGGTGGGGGAGGCAGACAGAGGCAAATACATGTCAGGGAGGGGTGGAAGAGTAAAACTGATGCATGTTTGTGTCACATATCTACCAGCACAAGGTATCAAACCCCTGACAAACATGTAGTGCTATCACAGTTCAATGCAGTTATTGGATGCGCCACATGGGTTACCTGCTGTGGAGCACTCAGAACATATATGTGATGGTGAGTGACATCTGCAACAGGGATATGGTAGATATACGGTAGGTGACGTATGCATGCCTGTCTACATGAACAGGTGCCAGCATCAACACAGGCACACTCACACAGGGACGCACACACACTGACACACTTGGCAGGGACAGGCGTGCAACTCATCACTAGTGGGATTGCCACAACACATCAATGTGCAGGAATCACATGCACCACATGGGTCATACAGAGGTTATATGGGCAAGGAGTATGAGGAGGTGTCAGACATCAGACAGCATGCTTCAGTATGCTCTGGGGGGTTGTTGTGAGTGTGGATGTGGACATACTCACTATACAACACACACACGAACACACAGGGTGCCAGTTCTGACATGCATGGGTGCATGACTGCATGGGTGTGTGGTGGTCAACTGTGCCAGCAGGCTGTACAAGGGTAGACGATGTGTATACCTTGGCATCAGGCCACATGACAATGGTCTGCATTGTGGCTCAGGCCTGTAGTTTTTGCATTTGCCCTCACAGATGGGTCTTGCATCCCCCAACTAGTCACCTGGGTGACTATTGTGTGTGGCCAATGCTGTGCATCACTTGCCATGTATGTGTTCCATAGTTCATGACATAGATGATGTCTGGGATATGCACACCTCCCACGTGCATGTACAGTGACATGTGCTACTGTACCTGGGGTGTCTGGCCCATGTTGTGAACACAGATTATCATCAGATGTGCCAATCTTGCCCAGCTGTGGCAGGAACTGGTAATGGGCAGCAGGTTTACCCTGCACCTACATTGATAGCATGCTAACAGCATTCCCTGATGTCAGTGTCATCTGTCCATACAGGACATGTTGTCAGGCATGGTATGCCCATTGTGAGTCACATGTGAGGGCACCATAGGTGGTGCAGGTGTCCTTTGGGGAACATTGTGGAGGTGCACTGTCTGCATGTACGTGCATTTTGGACAGATGGGCAGGGTGACATGCCATCTATAGCCCACTGCTATCACTGCATAGTTACTATCAGTGGCCAATATGCAGTGTACTACCCACATATTGGCTGTTGCCTAGGCATGTGTGTGCGTATGACACATGGGTTGAGAGTGTGCTCTGGGTAATAGTGGGGTTGCTAACTGTAATTGGCTGGCCTTGATGTCACATGTATGGGTTTGGCTTTGCACCCCAGCCTCTCAGCTAATTTACATCTGTTATCCCTGTATGGTTGACATTGTGATATATAGTAGGGCCACCAGAAAAGAAATAGGCAAAAGCCCCACCACATTGCCCACACTCACAACCACCTCTACACAGGATATGAGTTATAAACAAACACACACATGTCACATCAGGGAGTAGAACCCCTACTTAATTGCTTATTATACTACAGCACTATGCAGTTATGGTACATGCCACGGACATTACTGAAGCACTTCTTCCCCAAAGGTTTATTTCACAATGAATGACATCAACAGGATTACCAAACTAGGGCATGTCAACTGTACTGTGAGTGACTTACCTAAAATGCATTGCTACCTACACAGACAGTGAGGCACACATAAAACATCCACAACCAACATGTGCGGGTATTGAACCTCTGACTAAGGCCTATATCACACTATAACATGGAGCAGTTACAGATTGCACCACAGGAAGTACTACAGAACTGTTTCCACAAAGTTGTATTTCACAATGAATGACATCAGCAGGATTTCCAAAATAGGGCATTTGAAATATACTGCGAGTGAGAAGTTTATAATGCATTGCTCCATACACAGACATTGAAACACACACAAAACATCCAGAACTGCCATGGATGGAGATGGAACCCTACCACAGTTCTAAATCAGACTACAGCAGTACACAGTTACAGGACATGTGACAGAGATTACTGAGCTACAGCCTTCCCAGAGGTGTATTTCTAGGTGGGTGACAGCAGCAGCCTTGCCAAAGGTGAGTATATGAATTCTAAGGAGCGTCAGTACCCTAAAAAGCATTGCTCTCTACTCAGTCAAAGAGATACAGAGACACACAGATTCACACACACACACACACACACACACGCACACTTGACAGGTCTGGGGTTGGAACATCTATCTAACTACATTATCACACTACAGCAGTATGCAGTTACAGGACACGCTACAGAGATTACTGGATCAAGATTTTCCCAGAGGTGTATTTCTAGGTGAGTGACATCAGCAGCCTTGCCGAAGTTGAGTATATGATTTGTCCAGAGTGTGAGTAGCCTAAAAAGCATTGTTCTCTACTCATTCAAACAAATACACACACAAAACCAGTTGGTAAGTCTGGGGTAAGAACACCGACCAAACTATGTTATCACACTACAGCAGTTACAGGATGCATTACAGAGATTACTGGACTACAATCTTCCCAGAGGTGTATTTCTAGGTGAGTGACTTCAGCAGCCTTGTCAAAGTTGAGTATATGAATTGTATGGAGTGTGAGTAGCCTAAAAAGCATGGCTCACTACTCAGTCAGACACACACACAATTGGCAGGTCTAGGGTTAGAACACCTGCCCAGCTACTTTATCACACAACAGCTGGATGCAGTTACAGAACACACTATGGAGACTAACAGGCTATGACTTTCACAGAGGTGTATTTCTAGGTGAGTGACATCAGCAGCCTTGCCAAAGTTGAGTATATGAATTGTACGGAGTGTGAGTAGTCTAAAAAGCATGGCTCTCTACTCAATCATACATACACACACACATATTCACACACAAACACACATGGTTGCCAGGTCTGGGGTTAGAGCACCTACCTAACTACTTTATCACACTACAGCAGTATGCAGTTATAGAACTCACTAGGGAGACTACTGGACTATGACTTTCCCAGAGGTGTATTTCTAGGTGAGTGACATCAGCAGCCTTGCCAAAGTTGAGTATATGAATTGCACAGAGAGTGAGTAGCCTAAAAAGCATTGTTTTTTATTCAGTCAGACACACACACACACACACACACACACACATTCACACACAAACACCCACAGTTGCGAGGTCTGGGGTTAGAACACCTACTTAACTACTTTATCACATTACAACAATACACAGTTATAGAATACGCTATGGAGACTACTGGACTATGACTTTCCCAGTGGTGTATTTCTAGGTGAGTGACATCAGCAGCCTTGCCAAAGTTGAGTATATAAATTGTACAGAGTGTGAGTAGTCTAAAAAGCATGGCTCTCTACTCAGTCTGACATACACACACACATATTCACACACAAACACACATGGTTGCCAGGTCTGGGGTTAGAATACATGCCTACTTTATCACACTACAGCAGTACACAGTTATAGAACGCACTAGGGAGACTACTGGACTAGGACTTTCCCAGAGGTGTATTTCTAGGTGAGTGACATCAGCAGTCTTGCCAAAGTTGAGTATATGAATTGTATGGAGTGTGAGTAGCCTAAAAAGCATTGTTTTTTATTCAGTCAGACACACGCACACACATTCACACACAAACACCCACAGTTGCGAGGTCTGGGGTTAGAACACCTATTTAACTACTTTATCACATTACAACAATACACAGTTATAGAACGCGCTACGGAGACTACTGGACTATGACTTTCCTAGCGGTGTATTTCTAGGTGAGTGACATCAGCAGGAGACTACTGGACTATGACTTTCCCAGAGGTGTATTTCTAGGTGAGTGACATCAGCAGCCTTGCCAAAGTTGAGTATATGAATTGTACGGAGTGTGAGTAGCCTAAAAAGCACTGCTTTCTACAGAGTCAGACAAACACGCACACAAACACACACTCACATAATTGCCAAGTCTGGGGTTAGAACTACTACCTAACTAGTTTATCACTACAGCAGTATGCAGTAATGGGACGCGCCATGGAGATTACTGAGATACAGCTCTCCCAAAGGTGTATTTCACATTGGATGACCTCAGCAGGCTTGTCATAATACTGTTATGGGGAAGGCAGTGTGTGCATGGGCCATAACCCATTCATGTAGAGGTTGACATGCCACATGCGGGCACACACAGGGTCATATGTCACGGGTACGTGTATACAGCTACTAGATGATTACTTCTTTGTACAGTCATGTTGCACAGCTGGCACGTGCACCACATAGTCTGTCATGCTGACAGATACTGGTGGCAAGTATCTGCAGTCAGTGACATCTGCACCTTATGTGTTTGGGGCCCTTTGACTGTGTGCTGGGTGGGACAGGCCTGGATGACTCCTTGTCACGGTCTTCCTCTTCCACACATCTATGTCTGTCTACCTTTAGCTTATTATAGTGTGTTGTCCTTACATATATGTCTGTATTCCTATCCACTGTGTATGCAAGGCAGGAGTGGTGCATACTGACATTTGTCTGCACTAAGAACTGTGACTGCCAGATATGTCTGGTCCACTGGTGTTTGCAGACATGGCCTTCATGTGTTTAAGTGTGTGAGCATGCCCAGTATGACCTTTCAGTATGTTGTTGACTGACATTGCCTTCATTCCTCTAAGTGTGTGAGCATGCCCAGTATGGCCATCTGTATTGCATGTGTGGATCAAGTCCAGGTAGCTTGTACTGCGGTGCTGACCTTTGTGTTTTACACCAACAGGTAGCATGCTGTGTGCAGGGTATCCATCGGTCATTTGGCATTGACTGTTGATACATTTCTGCATAGCTGGGGGGGCACCTGACTGTTTTTACATTTCTACACAGGAGTGGGTGGGGCATACCTGACTTTTACTATAAGTGTACATTGGATGGGGGGGCACACCTGACATGTGTACATATTTGCTAGGACTGTACTGGTATGTCAGGCACTCCATTTCAGTCTGTAGTCTTACCTATCATGCTGGCTAGAGGCATACCAGTGTACTACAGATCTTAGCTTTAATTACCTACATATTAGTTTCTGACTTCCTAGCCTTCACAACTTACATCCAACTGCCTGGCCTGCTGTAGTCTGTCTGTGTAGGCCTGGGGGGAGGAGTTACCCATAGGGCTCATTCAGAAGCCATAGTACAGCATTTGTTTGTGTTTGTCTACACCTACCCTGCTGGCTGAGACTGTTGTTGGGTATGTGAACCTTCTTGACTGGCATGTGTGGGTCTTATGGGCACACATTTCGCTCAGCCCATTTCCTGCAGGGATTTTGTCACCCTGTGTAGTACTGGCTACTATGGAGACTCCAGTATGTGCTACAGATGACATGGTGCCACTATGGGTGTCTACTGTCTTCTGCCTTAACATTTGGCCACCCAATTCCCTTGCATGCTCACATCCATACCATTGCTACAGGTAGCAACATATTTACTCGATTTGGCAATTGGTAGGTTGATTGACTTACCTTGAGGATGTGCCAGACTTGAGGATGGTACTGGAGGGCTGCCTATGTCAAATGCACATAGTGCACTCCCTGTATATGGTTGAGTACAGGTAGTGTCATGTTTGGCATCCCTTTTAATGTCTGTGTGAGTTAGAGAGAGGTGTAATTCCCTGGGTCCCTTTTGTCAGTGCATATGCTATGCGTTGCCTCTTTGCCAAGGCCAGGGCATACTGGGCACACCTCCTTCTGCCTACTGGGGCAAGCTCAGGTTGTTCTGCCTCCGAGTCACTCTGTGCCTGTACAGGCCTTGGCATTGGTGGGGGACTGTGTGGCCCTGCGCCATGCTTTTCCTGCTGCAGCTGTTTCCACAGGATTATATTGTGCAGCATAGCACATACCATAACAATCTAGGTACATGTAGCTGGTGAATACTGCAAGGCTCCACCGGATGTGTCTAGACACCGGAACCATGACCTGAGCATCCCAAACACACACTCTATTATATGTCTGGTCTGTGCGTGTGCCTCATTATAGCATTGTTGTTCAGGTGTGTGTGCATTTCTGATGGGTGTCATCAGCCATGGCTCCAGTGGGTACCCAGCATCCCCCACTAGGTGACCATAGGGGATGTCCACGTTGGCAAATATTTGGTACAGCTGTGTCAGATGCCATATGTGTGAATCGTCATAGCTTCTAGGGCAGGCAGCACACACATTCATTATAATGTCCTGGGCAACACATACGACCTGGCAGTTGATGGAGGGGATGCCCCTGTGGTTGATATAGGCCCTACCCTGCTCATTGGGTGGTGCTTTGATGCATAAGGGAGTGCAGTCTATAGCACCCACTACCCCAGGATATTCTGCTGTTTATTGGAAGAGAAGCATATTGCTGGTCAACACCTCACGTGTGTTAAGAAAATATACGTGCTCACTGGCATGTGCTGACATGGCATCCAGGAACTGGTGGAATACTCTGGATGCTGATGCTTGTGAGATCCCCGTGATATCGACAGTTGTGCTTTGGGAGGTACCTGTGGCTAGTATACCTAGGCATACACATACTTTGGTGTCCACTGGGATTGGTTCCCCTCAGCCAGTTTGGTGTGTCAGGTGTGGCCGGCACAGCTCAACAATTTGCTGTAGGAGGTCTCTGTCCACCCTATAGCGCTCCACTATCTCCAGCTCATCTAGCCCCTGGTAGGTTACTCTGGATCTGTACACTCTTCTCTGTCTCTTCACTGTGGCTTGTTTGGCAGTATTCACATCCTCACCACCCTCAGCCTCTTGCACATGTTGTTCTATGTTGCCTGCTGCAGCCCTTCTCATTTTGTAGGTTTGTTTGTTAAAATTTCCCCGCTTATATACACCGGTGGTGTAGAGTGTTCAAAACCCAGAGGGGAAGGTGTTTGCATAGTTTATAGTAGTGTTCTGGGCTGGGCTGGTCTGCTGCCTGTGTAATTGGCTGGTTCTGATACATTTCACCTGCCAGCTATGTTAGTTCTCCTTGATTACCTTCCTACTGCTGATTCCCTTCCCATTGCCTTCCTGTTTAAGCCCATGTGTGCATCGTGCAAATGGAGTGCTTAAATGTGCACAGAGCTGCTATTTCCTGGTTTAACTTCTTTTTTATTCCTGTAAAACCCGGGGCGGGGCATGCACACCCGCTTTCACTTTGTAAAGAGTGCTAGAAGGTTTAGACACACCCCTAGCTTAGCTCTGCTAAGCTAGGAGCAATCCCGAGCCACATGGCTCCAGTCCACTTACAGTATGCCTGACACACACCCCCATGATGTCACCTATATCCTAGTCTTGCACCCAGCTATTTATACTCTTACACTCTTGGGATCTGCCTCACACCCTGGGGAAAACGGGGATTCACTGTTCTTCACCTGATTTGCATAGAATTGCCTGCTAATGCATAGTTACATGTCCCACATTGAGCCTTCCCCCTTAGCAACCATTACTCACTGGCCAGGTTGTCTTCTGCCTGCCATTGACTTGCATGGCAGACTACAGCTTTTAGTTAGAATGCCTATTTTAAGTTTATTTTATTATTTTCCCCCTGATCCCGTTTGGGCGCTGCTGCCCTATGCTTAAACAGGCGAGATTGGCAAAAAATAATAAAAGTTTTTTTTTTTTTTTTAACATTTTGCAATGCCAATGGCCTTCTACTTGGCCACTGGCATGCTTCCTCAATGATATGCAGCCTTTATTTGGAGCTGTCATAGCTCTGTTTTGGAGTTTTCAGTACCATACTCGGTTACTAACCGAGTACATTTCTACATATTACGCTAGTCCTGCATGCCCTGATTCCTGCTTCATGGATGGCAAATTTACCTCATTTGCATGGTTTTCACTTACAAATGGGGTAATTTGCATACGGGGGTTGGGGATGTGCAGCACTAGTGCTACCGTGCTCGCGCACGTCAGACGTGCACATACATGGATCGCTCGGCCGCCATATTGGCAAAATTTCATCTAACACTAATCATGCATGCCATGCAAGCTTATGAGAATTCGGGGGTCAGTCTAGAATCAATTTTTGTACCTTCTTGATAATTGGGAAGAATGTGGCAAGGGGATGTGTTTGACAACAAAAAGGAACTTTGGTAGGGCAAACATTTTTATTGCGTGGATCCAGCTTCCTCAGTCTTCACAGATATGCTTGTAAAGTCTCTCTGTTGGGGAACATATTGATTTTAACCCACTTATTTAAAGTCAGAATTAATTTTAATACCTAAATATATTACATTATTCACCCATGTAATGGGTCAGGTCTGCAGCAAATCTATAGGAGTGGATGCAGACCTTATCATGGGGAAAACTGAAGCAGTTTCTTATTTATCCTGAGCACAGTTAAGTCTTAGAGATGATCTAGGTCTTCTAATATACTCTGTTTCTGTCATCTACAAACCATGTAGTTAACAGCTGTGCAACCTCTTTAAATATTATACAAGAAACAAAATATTTGATTGATTTGATAAGAATTTGTCCAGGACCTACACTTCCACAACAAAATATAAGGGTAGGGGGGAAATGCTGTCTAGTCCCTACAATAAGGATAGTTGGTGCTGAAAGTATTCCTTGGTGAAGATCTGTGGAGAGAGGTTATTGTATAAAAGTTTCACTTATATAATGCTCCAAAATGTTCCAAACGAAAGACCAGATGATGGCATCAAAGGCTTCACTGAAATCTAGCAGTAATGCATGAGTGTCATTTTGCACAGGGGTACATAGTTATTATTTATTATGTTTTTGATTGTGTTGGGATCCAATATCTACCCTTAATAAAGCCTTGATTGCTCAAGGGAATAGTACATGCCATGACACAGTCTAGTCTGGTGGCTAAAATTCTAACAAATATCATGATGCCTGTATTAAGAAGTGAGATCAGCTAATAGCTGCTTATATTTTGAGGATCTTTATTGGGTTTGAGAAACATCAAAATTCATGCCCCTGTCATGATACTGGGGAAGTTACCTGTCTTTATGGCTTGTTTATATAAATGCTATAGAGTAGTGATGAGCAGGTGCTTAAAACTTTAGAGAAAAAAAATACTGTAAGTCTGTGCATGCCAGGTGTTGTCTCTTTAGCCAGTATGTCAGCAGTATCTTCAATTTCTGCACTGGAAATGGAGACACTAAGCAAATCAAATAGGTGTGATGGCACATCCACTCAATGTAGATTTGCAGTCATTATGACTGGCATAGCTGCATCAACTAAGTCCTTATCTCCACCCTTAACAAACTCTTTCAATAGTAGATTATTAATTTCCCCTCAGTCTGCCCTGATATTTCTCTCTATATCTGTTATAGCTGCAGTCCTCATGTTCTTAGCATGTTCCTTACATTTCGATGGCAATAATTTATTTGAGGAGATACCTTGTGCCCATTAAAAATATTAACTCTCTCATTTCTATCCCGTGTCTTCTGGAATTTAACTTGTTTCATTTCTTGCTTAAGACTTCAAATTTCCCAGAGTATTTCTTTGCTTTTACGTTTGTCTTATTATATCTTGTATCCAATATGGCAACCTTTTTCTGTAGGTTTGCCAGTCTTGTATGGGTTATCCTGTGGTATTGAGCTGTAATATCTTTGGTAAATTGTCAGCACCTGTCTTTAAACTGTTCATAAAATAAAAAGATACTGACATGTGTTGAAGGGTATTGCTCCCAGTAGGTATTAACCATTTGCACCAAGCTTGTTTTTATAGAAACTGTGGTTAAGAGTAAAAGGTCTAACTTCCAAAAGAAAGTTGGGATATGGGCCAGTGTGAAGGAGTAGTGTAATGTGACAACAGCCTGGACTGATAATGACTGGGGTAAGATCTCCAAGGAAGCAATGTCTGGTAATATGTTATGGATGACTAACCAAAAGTCTAGACTGCTGTCAATGCTGGCATCATAACAGACATTGCCTTGACTGGTAGGGTGAAAGGTTCTCCAGGCATCAAGTAAATGAAATTCCTCTATAAACTCCCACAATGCTTTAACAACATTAGTTAGCCTTATATCATCACTAAGGATTCTAAACATGATTGGATCTATTGCAATGATAAAGTGCAATCACCCACATACTTAGTGTGTCCTTGGATGAGTGTAATTCAGTTAAGTCTCTAGCATGTTTAAGTTAGAAGCTTGTCTAATTAGGGTCATAAAAACTGATCAGTACGAAACAACAAACGTAAAACTTGAAAACTCCACCAGTCAACTAGAAAAAAGACTGCCCAGCGAAAACCAAGAAAGCACAGACACTGGTACTAACACTTTCATTCACTTTATTTACTGTGAACTTCTTCGGAAAACTTGACTCCACCCTAAGCAACATTTATATAGTAAAATGTCATGTCACATGATTGATGATGTCATGAAATAAAAAAACTTTTCTGTTTTTCTGTTGGGCCAAGTTCAGATTTCAGTACAGACCAATGGGCAGGACGGAAATAGTTTAACTAATAACAACTTTTCTTGTGCATTTGTTTTGCCTATAACCAATGAGATGTGGTCTATAAAAACATTATTGTGGACAATTGGAAAATATTACTGGGTAACCAGGATTTAGTGAAAATCATTGGCATGCGGCCGAACTTAATTTTTAAAAAAACTAGAAACATCAAAAGTTTATTAGAGCAAGGAGCCAACATGAAGACGAACATTACTGCAAGTTCCATTCTAACCAAAGGCACTTTTGCTTGCAACAATTGCAAACAATGTAGATATATTAGTAATTCCTCTTCAGGAAAATTTAATCATATTAAACTAACCTTTTGGTCCAAAAGTTATCATACATGTAACAGTGAAATGGTTGTGTATGTTGCACAGTCTTTCATGTCCTAGTTACTATGTTGGCATGACAACTAGGTGCCTAAAAAAAAGAATTTATGATCATCTTTTAGCAATTAGAAAAAAAGACCAAACTAATTCTTTAGCTAGGCACACAATTGTATGCGCTGATTTAATACATTTTCTTTTTTTGTCATAGACAGTGTCAGCCGGGAGTTATTCATGGGTGATTGCAAAACACTGTTAGAATGCAAAGAATCCTTGTGGCAAATTTACCTTGGTGCAGACTGTGCACTGGTTTTGAATGATACTATAAATATGAAGTATTTTTTGCAAATTAAGCATTGATGTTTAACATTCAAGTTTTTATTTTATTTAAAAAAAAAATTATTTATTATTTGAAAATAAGTTTTTTATACAACTGTAACAAAAAGTTTTTTATTTCATGGCATCATCAGTCGTGTGACATGACATTTTATTATATAAATGTTTCTTAGGGTAGAGTCAAGTTTTCTGAAGATGTTCACAGTAAATAAAGTGAATGAAAGTGCTAGTACCAGTGTTCATGCTTTCTTGGTTTTCGTTGGGCAGTCTTTTTTCTAAAAAACTGATCAGTATTACATGACCATGAGGAGCTATCATCTGAATTATGATCCATTGCCCCTGCTTGTCAATAATCACTTGCTCTGTCACCCATCCTAACTGCTGCTGAATTAGAATGGCAACTCCACTTTAGGATAATGATGCGGTACATGAAAAAAAAAATACTTTTCCTTCCATTCACTAAATACTAATATAGCCACATTTTTCTTAATTTTGGTCTCTTGTATTAGGTCTGTCTTCAACCTATTTTAATCAGGACATTTATAATAGCTTTCAATACACTCAATGACTCTTCAGGCATGGATTTTATGTGCATGCTTGATGCTTTGCATAGGGGAGACTTCTAATAATTTCCTCAACTCTTTTTGACAAAGTTTATAGGACTGCTGCCTTCTGACTCTTCTGGTGGTGTGATGATCCTTACAAACTTTTGGCACACCATATTTTCTGTCTCATCTAGCTTAAGTTCAAAATTTTGGGTAGTGATTGTCAGTTCTTTGTAGTTCCTAGAATGTTCCCTTGAGGCCTCCGTTTGGTCCATAAGTTCTTTTTGCTGTTGTCTAAGCATTGCCTTCAGTTTTGACAATTTTGCTTTGTGAGTTGTAGTAATGGTTTTAATATGTTAAACACCCACAGTTGTAGATTTTAGAAGCTCAGTAATAGAGTTTAATATAGTCTTAATAGCTTTTAGTTCTTCATAGTTCATAGTTCATAGTTTTAGTACTAGGCTAACTGCCCTTGTGGACCATTTTAAGCCTAGCCAATTACCCCATGTGAGAATCAAATCCTGCACCTTGTGGCTGTAAGGAAAACACCTTAACCATTATGCCAACCTCCCACTGCTGCACCTTCCTGAGTGGTGATTGCCATATTATCGCTGGGTGTTACAGTGTGATATGTTTAGTATGGCTGGGAATCTGAAGAGAACAATCAATCTACCACAATTGTGATATTTTATCAGTTATTTGGTTGTCTATAATCCTATCCTTGATACACAGCAACAGTTTGTGATATAAGGTGTAGTTGCAAAATTATTGCAAAGGGCTAAAGGTAAATGGACATTGTTGAGTCAAGCTGTGTTGCTAGGTGACCTCTTTCATGCTCCTCCCATGCATAGCCCCTAGGCCATGATCATTTTTGTAGAAGATATAGCACATAATTTTCATCAGTTTGCTTAGTGTCAACTATATTTAAATATTTTATAACTCTGGCTTGCTTGATATTGCTGCTGAATGCTCTCACCTGCAGGATTGTTTTTCTATTGTCATGTTTTTAAAAACATTTATTTAACCATTTACTATTACATCTATCATTCATTTAGTCATTTAAGTATGTAGAGTTCCTGAAGATTGGACACATGCACTGGTTAGACATGTCTTTAAGGGAAAGGGGAATAGGGCAATCCCAGAGTCATCATGACCCATAAGTTTACTTTTTTGTTTTGGAAAAATAACGGATATTATTTTGGATAAATTATTATCAGAGATGGAAAAGATGGGACCTGAAGCCATATATCAGCATGCATATTTTGAAAATATATCTATAATTACATGTAACATGATGTTCTATAATAATATAATAGAAGCTACAAATGAGAAAGTGTGCTGTGGTGTAATTTAACTAACAGAGTCATACAGAAAACACTGATCAATAAATTTGAACAACTAGGTATTAATGTAATCTTGTTAAGATGGATAGCTGTATGGCAAGGCCGAGTGGTACAGTGGTTAAGATATATGCCTTTCAACCACAAGGTGCACGGTTTGATTCTCACCATTGGATTTAGTTTACCTATGAACCTATATCGCAGATATACCCCAGGGATTACCTTGTGTACCTCACGACAGAGGCACAGCAACAGCAAAATAATGGGTATAGTTCCCAGTAAAAGGGGTGTAGGTGAACAAAAAAAACGGCTTAAAGGGTTGTAAATACGCCCCTAGCCTAGCCTAGTATGAACCTATGAACCTATACAGCAGCTGGACAGGTGATATTTTAGCTTACAGTCAGGTTGTCCCACAGGGCCATACTTGTTTAGGTTGTGTCTTTCATATTTATATTTTTCATCTGAAGTGTTAATTCGAAAATGGATATAATGATTACATCTGTTACAGACAGGGCATGTCTGTAAAACAACTTGACTAAATTGACCATTTGGGCACAGGGAAATATGCTGATCAATACATCATAAACTGAGCATGAAATCTGAGAGACATAAACTGAAGAGTGAATATTTATACAGCACACAGTGATTGAAAGGGTAGATTAATTTAAGGACCAGGGTATATTGGCAGACCTAGCTATGAGTTTTTTCTATCATAGCAACCAATTTGATAATGACAGTTATAAAAATGTAGAGTTTTAAAGTCTAGGAAGTCAGAAATTATGAAGTTGCATCAGAGCCAGAGTAAAGTATAATATAATATAATATAATATAATATAATATAATATAATATAATATAATATTAGATTCCTTTATTATCACTGCACACGTACAAATAAATTTATAGCAATCATCCTAAAGTGCTTTCATATGTAAGGAACATGAATAAATAAGAGAATATGGTACTTGCGTATTATCGCATCCAGATTTGTCAGCTGAATAGTGACTGATTCACGGTCATTTATTGTGTCAACAAATGTAGTCAAAGTGGATTGTATAATGTGTGTGTGACCCAGAAATATGTGCTGCCTTTACTTTTATTAAAAAAATATAGTATTTTGCTCCCTTGCAGAGATGCACCTGTGTTATTATCGCAACCATTACTGTCATTTCAAGACCAGGTGCTGCATGCTCATTTCTCATGGCAAAAAAATGTTGTCAAAGTGCATTCAGAAGTGTGTTTGTATCCTACAATTGTGTGCTACTTTTAGTTTAGGTATAAAGCATATATCTTTCCTCCTGTGAAGATGCATCTATGACCATGACCAGGGAATGAGCTGTCAACGTTAACAGAGCAGTAAAGAAGGAATGACGATGACCGTTAAACCAGAACATGTCAGTCTCGGAACCTACCTCCTTCATAATTCAAAAGCATCAGTTAGACATACTTTCTTATTGCAATGCTTCCTTTAATGGGTGATTAACATATTATGGAAACTAAAAACCTTAGAAATAATACCTTCTCTGTGTCTGTGTTCACTTACTATCTAATAACTCTCTTAGCGATGACTCCTTTACTGTTATAACTTTACATTCCTTTGTATGATAGCAGCCATGTTCTTTCATTCATGCATCTGTACTACATGGAAAACAGGAAGAAGAAATAGTTGCTTGCTCCTGTTCCTGGTGCTTAACCACTGTACTCTGACAGTAGTCTACAATTTGAACACCCGTTTTAAGAATGAGATGCAGTCGTCTCAATCCAAGTGCGCGAATTTTGCAACCGCATAAATCTGGGTTGCGATAATACATAAGTACCAAGAATACAACACAATACATTACCAAACAATACAATATAATGCAATGCAATGCAGTAAACATCTAAGTTATTGTACTTGGGTATATTGCACATGAAACCAGTAAAGTAAGGTGCACAGGAATGTAAACATAT
>NC_056742.1:425753747-425768747 GCF_019279795.1 Protopterus annectens | reverse complement strand
GGCTGGTCATACTTATGGGCCTGTAGATACCTAGATCAGTGATTGGACCTTCTTTGTGCAGGGTGATGACTGTAGTCATCTTCCATTCCTTGGGCACTCATCCTGACCGTAGGCTCCAGCTGAAAAGTGATTCAAGTGGACCAGGGAGGTTGTGCTTCATGCTATTTATTAAGCAACCTGGAATGTTAACAGGGCCCATCGTTGCAGCGTTTTTGGCCTTGGAAAGTAAATTGATGACCTGCTTCCTAGTAATGGTTAGGAGTATTATGTTATGTGGTGTTTCCTGTGAACAACTGGGAGAGTGGGGGGGCACAGTTGTAGGGAGCACCATAATAACAGTTTAGTGCCTTTCATCTCTGTAACCAGAATGTATCAAATGCATTTCTTTTTGTGTATAATTTGTTTCTGACCCTTGAAAAAATTATGGAATCTGTACTTACCCTTTACTTACTCCTTAATTTATGGTAAGTGTAAGAGTTTATTCTGACTTAATTATAATATCCATATTCTTAACATTAAATTATTAAAATATAGAGTTGTTAAAGTAATACTCTTATCATAGTTAATTGCTTATTTATGAAGAAAATGTAAACTGTTTTGCTTTCAGTAAGGTTGTAAACAGTCTTGAGTCATCTATTAACTATCCTCATTATGTTAATTGAGAATGGTTAAATAAACAATATATTGTTATGGAATACTGGAGTCTAGGACCACCCTTAATCATTCAACATTACTCTATGTAGTAAATACCCAAATTCCTAGCTCTATGGGCTACTTCATGCTCTGAGCTTTAAATGTTTCTCATGACTACCTATGAACCATTCTTAGACATTTCCTCAATGATCATGGATAATTATCAATCTTATGACTAGTGCAATATATGTGAATCAAAACAGAGCACTCAGTGATACCATAGTTAACCATTCCTTAATATAGGTTTCTAAATGAGGTATGAGAAGCAAAATGAATCACACAGAGCAAACATTACGAAACTTATTCAACAGTTCCTAACCTTTTTTAGTAGGGGAACATTTAATCTCCATATTGCTTAATCAACTCTAAATTCCCAGTGATACTGCAAACAAACAAATGAAAAAAACAATAATTGAGAGGCAATGTGCTCTTATTTTGTAATATATAAACAATATTGCTGTAAATAAAATATTTTGTAAATATTGAACATCTTGTAAATAGGTTGGTTATAAATAGTACAGGGTAAGAAAGCCTGCTTAACACTTCTTTCATGAGTTAAATACTGTGAAATGACTTTTTTTATTTTCACTTAGTTTAAAAGATTCTGGCTAAGTGCAAAAAAGGAACTTCAGATACATGCTTGCACAATCCATGAAACTACGTGAAAAAAAAAAAAAAAACAGCTCATGGTAGTTAGTTCACAGAATTGCTGCTTCTTAATACCCCAGTGTTTTACATAGAGATGGGTATTCAGAAACATTTAAGTCAGTCTGCTAAATTAAATAGCAATGTAAATTTAACACAATATGGCCTGATATTGCTTCTGCTTGCATGAGATCTGGCATTGTGCTACCTACCAAGCCAGGAATAGGGGCTGTTTACTAAAACCTAATGGCTAAGGTAATAGCAATAATCACATTTATGGAGTAGCTGTGCAATGGGCAGTCACGTGACTAAATGAAAGCATGAAGGAAGCAGTGTGCTTGATGTTAGTTACATTTATACAAGCAACAGAGCACCTTACAGCTGCAAAATGGGCACTAAAAAATCCCATAAAAGGCTACCACAGCAAAATGCCGCATTATTTCATCATATAAACAGAGAGGAAATGGGGTTATAGCATAGTCAGAAATGGGGAAGAGCAAGCAAAGGGATTCATATAATGTCAACATAAAGGAAGAAGATGGGCCTATTTTTTTATTTTTTGTTATGTGGAATAAGTGCCCATTTTCCATTTTTTAAAGAATGGTCAAGAGGGACGGTAGCAAGAAATAATAGTGAGAAGGAAGTACAGTATAGGGGAAGAAGCAGGGGCAGACAAATATTTGGTGTAGACACAGACTGACAAGTGAGGTTTTTATTGAAGATGCAGGGTGAAATGAGAGAGATGCAGACAGACAGAGAGTAAACAACTGGTGATGGTAGGATTGGACCAAAAACAGGTTGTGTAGAGACACATAAGGAGGAAGAACAACAAGATGACTGTCAAAAGGTGTACGAATGGCCTGCGTAATTTGCTGTGAGTAAAGCAGCCAAGGTGTAACAGTGGTCATTATTTTTGGTGGCCTCTAGAATAATGCCAGGCAGCCATGACACTTTATCAATCTCACAAGGAGATGCAGCAGGATGACAATATGGGTACCTTACTACCTCCTCAACTCAGTCTGCACCAGCAGCCATACTTGTTACTCACTAGCCATCATATCTGCCACTAAATGATCTGGGGGGACCCTACATAGCACTGTCAGAGATCCAGCCTCGCCATCAATCCCAAGAAGATCTATGGAGACCACCAGTGAGACCTTCAGGTCCACTTCCACAAGGTGACCTTTATCTCTCAGCAGAAAGGAAGGTCTGGAAACACTGTTCACAGCAAGCATAGTGACCAGTGCAGAACTAGATGGCTGCTGTCCCACATCATCTTGTACCACAGCTGACTCTGCACAAAGAATGAAACATACAATATATTATTATATGTTTCTGTCATTTATTCAAATATTTCATTACAGACAACTGCAGAAAACAAGTATCCCACCACCTGGACAACATATCATGTCTCACTGGACAGGCCACATAGTTAAATTAAATATCCTCCACTTCTGTAAAATATAAACAGACAGTAGTCAGTATTACATATCCCTGGTAAGAGAAGGTGACTACAGCAATAGGTCACTGGCAAAATATACACTGTCAAACCAAGTAGAGAAAAGTCATAAAGCTTCCTCCTTCACAAGAATGCCTGCCTCCCACTACTGGAGCAAGTCTAGGAGATGCCTGCAGATTGAACTGTACCTGTGCCTGCATTACTCTTCAGACATGCTGATGCCAGTGGAATCACTCATTGCCCCTGCAAGCAGGTGCCAATCATGTCATCATACATCCCCAGTAGGCACTCCCTATAGTCCCTGTATAGCAAGTGGAAGATTTTTGTTTTCTGTCTGCATTAGACAAAAGCCTTGCTGAAATCAGTGCTTAAAAATGATGTCAACTCTGCAAGTCAAAATGAGGAGGAAAAAAGTAGCCTTATGTATACAGCTGCATGTAGTTGTCAGTATACGAGATGTATCATTAGGAAACATGGCTGTAGGATGTACAGCATCATTAGCATAAACAGGCACGACTATAGCTTTGTACACACAGTGCAGATAAACTGCCAGCCTGGCCACAGGCATGGATGAGCTTGGTAGTCTTGACTGCAGCTCGTAATACATCATGTTATACCTGCAGTTCATAGTCAGTCATGCTAAGTATCCTCATTAGCATAATTACTTTGCTGCAAGGCCCATTTAAGAACAATAATAAATACAAGTGCCAGAATCCAGCAGACTGTATTACGATGAGCAACTTAAAAATTGGAATATATTAGATAACAGAGAGTGGTATTATACAGGCAAAGTAAAAGCAAAACGAATAACTGGCACAAATCACAAGACTACAGTGGTCTTATGAGAGTGCAGGAAAGCAACAGAAACAGATACTAAGCAGAAGATTGTTTCAGGTAATACAATACAAGACATGACAGAGGATTGTCATGCTATGGGAGGGCTCATCTTGACAAGGAACAGAGTAGAAGATCAGGAAGATGACAGTCCTGCTGTAGTGGGCCTCACCTTGACAGGGTTCATAGTACAAGGTTACAAAGGTTACAGTGCTGTTATTGGATAGGCTAACCCTGACATGAAAAAGAGAAAAAGCTCAGTATGGGTTGCTGCTTTGAATGGGTAGTTTACAAATCAGTGTATCACATACATAAAAACGATCCCACCTATTAAGAAACCAACTAAGGAGGAAGACATTAAAGCATAACTCATAATCTCTGAAGTATGACCACCAAGATGGATGGAGCTGGAGTAACTGGGTTAGAATTTTCCCAGTCCAGTTAGCCAGTAAACCCTTAAAACTTTCATGGACATGGAAGTGACTCAATATCAGGACTGTCATTAAGTAAAAAAGCACTGTTAGTTCAAGATTGTTTTACCTCCCTGGCACAAGCACAAATGATGCATAGCTGGCAATCTATCCAAACAAAAGAGTAAGCTCTCCATTATGTGATTTAAAACACATAACTGAATTATGGTTATATCTCGAATGTCATCACACCAAAGGTAAAATTAAGGAAATAATAGCCACTGATATGTTTAACAGGTTTGTCCTGTTTTGTTAAGAAATTGGATGCTTCAGTGACTCCAACTATGCTGAAAATTATATTGTACTACTGGAAAGATTGTTATAAAACAAAATTAAGAAGTGTACATCTATAGTGAAGTATGCTCTTAGGTTCATAGGGGTGTACTAAGTTAATGACCACAAGGAACTTTGAAGCCTAGCTATGTATCCAAAATCTCTGACAAGTTCTGGTACCCTTGATAAGTGTAATCATGTGCTTGGGAGGTGAAACATTTGCAAGAAGGGGCCTGGGAGATGAACCATTTACAGGCTGCCAGTGTCCATTACAGACACAGGTGCCAAACCAGGGATGGATTTCCTGTTCCCCATTCATTTGTTCAAGTTACACATTAAATGGATTAGGGAGGAACTCTGCTTCATATGGTTGGGGAGCCTGTTCCAGAGAAGGGGTAGTCTTTCAGATACATAGCTCTCTCCAGCAGGTACTATTTATATCACAGGCAAAGTTTTAAGTCTTTAGAATGCATAAGTCTAGTGCTGTTCATTTTGCTGATATGCATTAGGTCCATCAGACTGGGGTATGACAATGGCTTGTATGCCAGGTATAGATCACCCCTCAACAATCAGTGGGAAACAGAATACAGGGATACAGTCTTGATGGGGTCTGCACAGAACATGTAACTTATGCCCTGTATTTTTTTTAGTGAGGAACCTTTGTGGACATTCTAATTGTTTGATATGCCGGGTTAGGTACATACCAAATGTAGGCCTGATGAATGCTGAATACAGTGGAACAATGACTTCTTTGAACCTAGATGCCATACCTTTGTTTATAAGTTACAAAACATAGCATGACTTTTTTCACTACTGTAGACACTTGATGGCTAAATTACTGTCTATGTGTGTCCCTAAGTCCCTGACTACTGGGTCAACTCTTAGGGGTGTGTTGTCAATAGGACAGTTTCCAGTGGTGGGAGACATCCTGAAGGATTCTATTATGAATTTCTTAGCATTTAGCTTTAGTCCACAGCTCTGGCACTAGTTGTTTGTCTGTGTCAGCCCTTCCTGGAGAACATTTGTGTCAGTGAGCAATTCAATGACAGTTCCTAATTTGCAATCATCTGCAAATTTAATCAGCCAGACGCCACTGACATTGGCCTTGACTTCAAAGAAGTAAATGCCAAAAAGGAGCAGTCCCAAGATTGATCTCTAAAGGACTCTCCTTGTGACTGACCTCTTTTTAGAGGTGGACTACCCAATTCTAACTTCCCGGTTCCTGTCTGTGAGCCAGCTGGCTATCCACTGGGTGACATAAAGCTTTGTACCTAACCTCTTAAGTTTGTCAACAATGC
The DNA here is from genome assembly GCF_019279795.1 of Protopterus annectens. Classification (NCBI taxonomy): domain Eukaryota; kingdom Metazoa; phylum Chordata; order Ceratodontiformes; family Protopteridae; genus Protopterus; species Protopterus annectens. The sequence goes on along the minus strand of NC_056742.1, from coordinate 425,763,075 downwards.
CCGAGTGGGGGATTATGCCAAATGCCTTGGCCAGCAAGGCAGAGGAACCATTTTGCTCTCATCCATTGCTTTGAGGAACTTTACAGGTTGAGTAGGCATGACCTACCTATGATGAAATCAAATTGGGTTGTGTCCAGTATCTGGAGGTTTCCTATGTCATTATTGATCATTTTCATGGTAATTCTTTCCATGGCTTTGCATATGAGGCTAGTGTGACTTATGGGTCTATAGTTTCCAGGATCTGTAGATGGCCCACTTTTGTGCAGATTCTAACAATAAACAGAAGGTATCAATTGTTAACATGCAACATAAGTGTGAGAAAACCTTCTACGAGTAATAGCACTGTCTTCTCTTTGAAAACATTGACCAGTGAAAAGCAAACTGTTACTGGTGTTGAGGCTATAGAATGAAAATAGCTGAGTCAACTTTCTGCTATTATGCTGTTGCAAAACTAATTATATCTAATTAAATAATTGATGGCTGGGAGCTAATGGAACTACTCAGCTAAGGCAGTATGGTTATATTAGCACAATATGTATGTAATGCATATGTATGCATATCTTTACTAAAACACCAGTTTAAAAACCCTGCATTCATGGAGACAGGAAATAGAATCATATTATTCAAGAAGAAAAAGTAACCCATCCTGTTGGTATAGATCCCAGTTTAAGACATGATATAGTGATAGGAAAAGATTTTCGGCACTTTAAAGCTTTAAAGTTTTCTGGAAGCAATTGAAAGAAGGTAATACTTCTGACTAAACACTATATCAGTGTGAAGAATAGCAACAGCAAGTGAATAAGCCTACAGATGCAACTATGTCTAACCTGAAAAAACACCAGGAGCAACCATAAGACATACTTATAGAAGTATGTGAGTCTAATAGAAATAAAAGAATGTTGTTCGAAAACTTTAAATGTACACGTTTGGTTAAAGATAAAGAGAGGATATGAGCCTACACCATTAAAGGATATGTCAGCATAGTTATGACAAATTAGAATTTAAGACCAGAACTAGTAGTAGGGAGGGGGCTATGTAGTAAAATACTACATGCTGAAAGTGTCATAAACCAGAGATTTGAAATATCATTGAAAGTTGAAAATGTTGCAGAGCAGAGAGTTGAAAAGACAAAAAGAAATAAAGAAAATCACTCACTACAAGTTTGTAGTTCAAGAGAACGAAGTTAAAAGCGCAGACAATTTATTAACATAGCAGGATAAACTTTTTATCAAGCTAAATGAAAAAAGCTTCAGAGATGTAGAAGTCTAAGTATCAAGTGAATGTTGAGAAAGAGAAACTCAATAATAAGAAATATTTCACTGGTATAGTTAGAGAGGAGGAAGCAGTAACTGGTTAGTGTTCTAATTCTATTCCTGTCAGTGTAAGACAGAAAAGTCAATTAAGGGAAGGCTTTAGGCAGAAGCTATTTGTGAATAAGGGAAATAGTAAAAATGAAGATAAATCCTTTACAAAGGGAGATCAGCATAGAGAAGAAAAATATGTTGAGAATACAGTGGCCATTTACAATGAGACAGAGTGAAAATAACTTAAAGAATAGAAGAGAAAGCCAATGATAGTGTGGACAGACAAGATAATTTTGATCAGAGCCCTAATAAAATTTCAGTTGAGTCAGAATACAAAAGACTTAATAGAAAAATAGGGTTCTATGTACAAATTCATAAAGGAAAGGAGCTAAAAAAACAGTAAGGTAGGAATAACAACTGACTCTAAATAGTGGAATGATTAGCCTTTTTTGGAGAGAAGTTAAACACTGATACCCTGTTGCCTGTATTGACAGGAGAGGAAGAACTATCTTCTACCTTATGACTGACCTTGAAGAAACTACAGAGTTGGCTGACTCTATATAAGCCAGATAACCTTTTAAAAGGCACAATACAAATATAACACTTTTAGTATAGTAAGGGAAATGTAGCTAGAGTCATTAAGGAAGAATCTGAATGAATTTTCTTATTTCTTACCTATACTTTCAGTTACAAATGATGGGTGGCCACGGTGGTGCAGCAGTTAGCATTGCCGCCTCACAGCAAGAGGTTCTCCGGTTCGATTCTCGGCTGGGGTGCCTTCTGTGCAGAGTCTGCATATCCTTCCTGTGGTTGTGTGGGTTTCCTCTGAGTGCTCCGGTTTCCTCCCACATCCCAAAGACATGCTGTAGGTGGATTGGATACTCTAAATTGGCCCTAGGTGTGAGTGTGTGCATGTGTGTGCCTTCTGTGAAATGTTGGGCACCAGGCTGGCACCTTGACACTGTAAAACTCCACTGCCAATCATGAGCGGACAGGTGATCCGCTGTGGTGACCCCTAACTGGGAAAAAGCCGAAAGAAGAAGAAGACTTTCAGTTACAAATGAAGCTGCGGTGGTACAGCGGTAGCGTTGTTGTTTCACAGCAAGAGGTTCTCCTGTTCGATTCCCGGCTGGAGTGTCTTCTGTGTGGAGTCTGCATATCCTCCCCGCAGTTGAGTGGCCTCCAAAAGACATGTGTAAATGGGCGTGCCTTCGCTGAAGGTTGAGTGTCGGGCTGGCAACTCGGCACCATAAAAAATCTACTGCCAATCATTAACAGACCAGAGTTCTGCTGTGGTGATCCCTAACCAGGAAAAAACAAACAACAACAACTTTTAGTTGCAAATGATTTATTGTTGACAGTAAGGGTTGACTGAGAATAGTACAGGATCTATTATTGCCTATACCATTCAGAAACCTAGTGATGATGTTAATACACAGTTGTGTCTAGGACAACAGCTAAGAATGGCCAACACCAATTTATGAATGCTAGCTAGGTTTTACTGGCCAGAAATAATGAAAAAAGTTGAGATCTTTTGTGTTGGTTGAATATTAGAGGACACCGCTTAACACGGGTTTAAAAATTCTTCATTCCAATGCTCATTGCAGAATTTACATCTGACCATATTGCTATTGATATTGCTAAGTAATAGGTAAAATACAGAAAAGTATTTCAATTCATTTTGGTTATTCTCATCTATGAAACTAATACCCCAAGGTTATTCCCTAATGTAAGGCTAATCTATTGTGAGACACACAGATGTGTCCCTCACCAGGCTAGATAAGCAGAAATTTACGATTAGTTGTTTGTCTGGCATCAGAATCTGCCATATCACCCACGCACTCAAGTCTCTCAACAACAGGTGCTGTTATGACTCTGGCATAGTCCATGTTGGCGTGAATGACTTGAGATGTACCTTCCTGGACTGTATGAAAAGAGACATGATCAAGCTCACTGAATATGTGTCCCAGGCAGGTATGTTCCCAGCCTTAAGCATTATTCTACCATCACCAAGAATGATGCTGAAATACAAACAGAAAATGATTGACTTTAACAATTGGCTTAGTTTCTGGTGCCATTCCAAGGGGATCCAGTATCTTACAGCCTGGGAACACATGATCGACAGACCACAATGCTTTGCAAGAGATGGCCTGCATCTGTCTCCCTTGGGCTTCAGGCTTCTGGCAAAGGCTCTTGCCTCCCCCACAGTGCCTTTTTTAGGCAATGCCTTGAGGTCAAAACTACCAACATGAAAATTTCATCAAAATGCAAATTAAAGGCCATGCTGCTAAACGCTAAGGGTCTGAACATGAAACTGCACTCATTGCAAGCATTCTTAATCCTGGAAAATGCTGACATTTGTACAGTCACAGAAACCTCTTTCAAAGCTTCAGAGAGCACCCCAGCCATACCAGGTTACTCATCCTATCATACATTCAGACCCCAAACCATGGGCAGCAAAGAAAAAGGAGGTGGAGTTGCAATATATATTAAAGACATGCAGACTTCCAGACTTGTCAAACAGTATGACACACAGGAGACACTCCAGGTGCAGTTAACTGTTGACAAGACCTCTATTCAAATTATAGCTAGCTACAGGCCCCCAACTTTGATTCAAGATGCCCACTTCACCTATCTGGACCTCTTTGAATCTATCAAGATTCAACCACTTATCATGATCCTGGGTAACTTTAACTATCCAACCGTGTATCAGAAGAACTATTCATGCCAAAATACAAATGTCCAGAGGATTCATGATTTCATCAATGCAAATGCTTTGGACCAGCTGGTCGACACCCCCACAAGAGGTGATAGTATCTTTGACTTGGTATTAACCAACATAAGTAACCACTGTAGCATCCCTACAGTGTCATCCTCCCTGGTATGATCTGACCACAAAGCGGTCACTTTCAAAGTCACCATCTCCCCTGTTCCCCCCAGGAAGCAAGGCCATGAAATGGATTATCATGGACTTTATTAACAAGGACACTGGCAACCTCCAAACACTCTATCCCACACAGCTTGGTTGTGTCAAGGGGAGGCCATGCCTGTTAAATTTGGTTGACTTTTTTGAGACAGTCACCGAAGCCATGGATGAGAGAAAGATGGTGCACACCACCTACCTTGACCTGGCCAAAGGCTTTGATACTATTCCCCACTCAGGTATAGTAGATAAACTCTCTTAACTAGGCATAAATCCATATGTTACCAAATGGGTAGCAACCTGGCTCATTGACAGAACCCACCTAGTCAAAATAGGGGAACCACCTCAAGCAGTAGACCTGCAACAAGCAGTGCACTGAAGGGATTGGTCTTGGAACCTCTTTTGTTTTGGATATGCTTTTCTGAGGTACAGGCAAAAACCAGTGGGGTATGGCTGACCAAGTTTGAAGATGACTACAAGCTGGGCACTGTTACCAATTCCCCTAGTGATTTGGACATCCTTCAAGATGGTCTCAGCCAAACAAATGACTGGTACCAGAAACATGGCCTCAAACTGAATGCCAGAAAATGCATCATCATCCCCTTTGGAGAGTGGCATCCCACAAATTATCACATTAATAACAAGGTCCTAAGCATGCGATCAGTCATGAGGAACTTGGGCATCCAGGTTGATAGCAAACTGACTTTTGACCATCATATTGCCTCCATTGTACAGAAAGCTTTCTAAATGGCCCATCTTATTAGTAAGGGTATCTCATCCAGGGACAAGGAAGACAAAACATCCCCTGTATTCTTCCCTTATATGACCCATTATTGAGTACAATGTCCTTTTCAGCATGCACCTTACAAAGCACATACAGCAGCTGGAGAGACCACCAAGGTTCTTCACCAGGTGAATCCAGGGCCTCAAACATCTACCCTACACAGATAAGCTAAAAGCCCTGTCCCTCTACTCAGTCTCATACAGACTCTTCAGAGGTGACCTGTGTCTGCCATACAAAACAATCTCAGATCTGATGTGACCCCCTGCACTGGCTCAGTAATCAAGGAGCCTCAATCATCACCACTAACACCAGTGAGGGGCATGTACATTGGGAGGATGACAAGTACACACACAGTAAAGTACAATATCCCTTAAGAGCACACAGAGATCACATTCAGTCTGAGGCTGGTTTCTCAATCTCTCTCTAGATCCCCAATAAGATTCCCCACTGGCACAGCTATAGGGTTCAGATCTCAGCCAAATGTCAAGCCAAAATCTCCGGCACCCTCTCTGTCCAACCAGTGCTTCATGTTCCTGCCCAAGTAGCTGACACACATACATGTTAAGATTTGAATTATATACAAACACGCAGACACTTCTGGGGAAGGCTGGCACAGGTTCACAACTATGCTCCATTTTGCCCAGACTATATGGTAATTATCACTGCCACCAACCACTACTTATCAGCTACTATAAAGGCCCTTACCAAAGGGTGACCAATTCTAATGTGTGTTGTTACTGTTATCCAAATGGTAAGTGTGACTGAGATTGAAGGCTATTAGAGTGGCTTGTACAGTATCACCAAATACATAAGCAAGTCATCTAGGAGGTTATATATCTCTATACAAAACCAGCCACAATTAAAAGGTTTAAATATATTTAATAATAAATAATAAAACCACAAGACAATACTCATTAACTCAACACAGTGACAATAGAGTTCAGAATCACAGGAAATACTCAAAAAACAACATTGCCAGACAGTCTCACATAAATACAGAAAACATCTAGACTAATCTTACTGCATTTCTATCTATCACTAAGAGAAATCACTGCACCTAAATAACTTACTTACAGAGCTAGACAAGTGCTGGTGAGTGGAATGTTTTCAGATCCAAGACAAGATACAAAATGCACTGACTTTTTCTCTGAGATAGTTTTTTAAGTTAATAATACACATTACTGATAAATTATGTCAGAATACATCATTCTTGTCACCTCTGCCTAAGTTTCCCAGGCTAGAAGCAACTTAAGTTTTTAATATGTCTGTTAAAAATACTTATATCTCCGAAGCTGACAATTCTCTCTTAAAAGTGTGCCTGAAACTGAAAGTCATAAAACAATTACCTTGGAAACCTGTAATTACCTCTGTTTCCAGACAACAGAAAGAAGCCCCTATCCTAGACATCCTGTCTCTTAGCTGAGATAAACTAACTTTATAACACATCAGAAAACTATTTACTTATCAGCTTATTTCCTTAGAGCTTTACAAGTTAACTCTGCATATTCCAGCTTTTACTATGAAACCATACATTTGCATCGGCATGTAGTTTATACACATTTCTGCTCTTTTCCAGCAGGGTGCACTGTGGTTACAATCTTGAAGCTCGGTACAGAACATATAGTTTTCTTACATTTTTAAGCAAGCATACAAATCATATTACTATTCACAAATGACATAGAATAATTTACAAAATTCCAGCTAGCTTTTCAGTTGATCACACCCCGCATTGATGAGACTGCTGCATTTCTGCAAGTCAAGCTTCACTCAAGTAACCTCCACATGTGACCTCAACCTAGTCTGTGACATCAATAGAACTTATTGGTGGGATAGATTTGTGTCCCAGAGACTCACCCTTCTGTGGAATAGACTACCTCTCCATGTCAAGCAGAGTACCTCATTAACCCTTTTCAAGTGCAGCCTGGATAACTGGATGGAGAACAGAAAATACACTCCTGGAATTCCACCTATGTCCCTTCTGGACAGGGGAATCAGATGCTGACTTGTCATAACATGGGCTAAATTCTTGGTAAAGCTTGTTAGGGCCTCAGGGCCAATAGCCTAGTAACTTCCTATCATCCTATAAGTAGAAAGCTAGTCTTATTATTTTCCATAATAGGGATATCTAGGAAATACTCAATGACCAGGAGATACCATTACATTTGGAATAATGCACTGACTGTACCAATGCCTTAAGTTTAAGTATGAATATCTAAATTTACCATTAACATCCTTGCTGAGAAATCTTATTGAGAAAGAAGGCAAAAAGATGTCCAGTTAATACTGCCTCATTTTCTTAAACGTTACAAGCCTTGACAGGGTTCATTTCTTTTGAGTTATTATATGGCAGGCATCCTCATGGAATGTTAAATACTGCCACAGAAATTTGTGAAGAACAGAAAATACCACTTACAAGTGTCATAGGATACCACACCATACAGGAAGACATGGAAAGAGCTCAGGCTACACAATGAGGGGTGTATAATATATATAGAACAGAAATGCAAGGACTACGGAATTCCAGTTAAGTGTCACTCCCTTCCAAAGAAAACACTTTTTGGCTAAGTGGCAGGGGCCATATAAGTTATACTTTATCTACTTTCTGAAATTGTGAAAGGAGATGAAAATTCCTAGAGTTAATTAGTGGCAGAAAATGATTGAACTAATGGAAAAAGAAAACTGGTCTCTCTGCCTGCAGTGCAGTTACATTACACACTGCACATTATTTAAACCATGGAAAGAAGTAACAAAGACGTTTCTGTTAAGAAAAATGAAGTGTTTTCAGGACTATCTAGTAGAACAAATCTGAATCAATACCATATTGAGAACATTTTAGGAGAAAAGGTTAACTTTACTTTCAGCCTTAAAAAAATATCAGTCTCAAAAAAAGGTTATTGAAGGGGAAGGGTACAAAAAGCTGTGTGAGATAAGGGTGAGAGAAGAGTGACAACACTACACTTTTCTCTTTTAATTTTCACTCTTTTCAATATACCACTTGTTTATGAGAATCAGTTGCTGCTTTAAAGAATGGGTTTTAGAAAAAAAGATTTTGATAGTAATGCCCATTTTGTAGTCATCTGCAAAATTAAACAATGGTCATTAGTTAATCAGAGGGAATATATTCCTTAAAGAAAAATGACCAATAGAGGCAGACAACACTTTAACCAAATGGAGGTATTGTGTTCAGAACCTCTTTTAGCATCTGTTGTTTTCAGTAAACACTTCATGGTGTATACTCATATACTACAGGTAGGCCTGGGGCAATGATTTCATGGAATTTTGATGGAGACAAATACTCTATACACTTTTTAAGTATCAAAATAAACCAAACAGAGACTATGACTTCCACAACTGAGAGAGAATGCCTGGCAATCAGATAGTACTTTAATCACTGTTATCACTCTCTCGGACAGGGACTTTACATTGGTGACAAAGCAAGTAACCTAGTGTGACTACACAAACAATGGGATGGAAATACTAAGTCTTATTGATAAGCACTTTCATTAAAACCTTTCAAGTTCAGTGTTAGTCAGGATCTACCCTCCACAGTGCAGAAGGCCTACTCAGGTACAAAAGCCACATTGAGGACTTGAAATGGAGGGTTTCAAGTGTGTATATGTGTGTGTGTGTGGGGGGGGGGGGTCATTGTTCAGTCTACCATAGTATGGCTTCTCTCAAAATAAGATGTATCAAAATGTTATGTGTGTATTTATTTATTTATTTATTTATTTATTGACATTTGATTAACAGGAAGGCCTGACTGGGTAGAAGCCCATTATCAGCGGAGGCCCGGGCAGAAAAGCTCCAGATTATTACAAAACATTTTAAGAGCAATAATTTTACTGTCTTCAAAAATAAAACAAAAACATCTGCAGTTTAAATAATTATAACACATTAGTGATAATATCTAATGTGTAAATAATCATGTAAATAGTACTGTGATATGATGTGCTAAATAATCATGTAAATAGTACTGTGATATGATGTGCTAAAGTATCTTACAAAAATGTTGCAAATATTGCTGTACAGAAAATGTTGCGCTGTTCTTTAAGAAAAGTGGAGAGGTTCCGTTGAATAGTACAGATAACAAGCAATTATCTGGATAGATTAATGAACAACAAAAAAGTACAATCGTCTTTGAAATCCGATAAAATAGCTTCTCACTGTGAGGGAGTGGGGGCTCATACTTGTAACCCTGTTAACACTGTTCTAGGAACTGTATAATGGAAGAGAAGAAATTACATTCTACGGGGGTAACCACTTCCAAAATTCCAAATTTAAAACCATGGGAGGGGTTGGATTTAATGTGTTTGGACA